>NC_140178.1:89279804-89286129 GCF_963971535.1 Notolepis coatsorum | reverse complement strand
TTTTCATGTGTTTGAGATTGTTGCTGCCTAGTTGCCTTGAAATTAATTGCAACTTTGTCATGAAGGCTTTCACATGGCTATGCATTTCATGAGCAAAAATGCCCTTGCCCTGCAGTTGTGTGTTCAGTAGGGATGGGTACCGTTCACATTTGAACCGATACGGTACCGGTACCTGTGAATCGATACCGGTACCCAACGGTTCCTTTTTTCTGTACTTTAGTCTCAAAAAATTGAATCTACCTACAGTACCTCAGTTGTGAAAAAAGAAATCCAAACTTCAAATAACCACACTTTCGACCGTTTTCGGCTTGCCCCGACTGCTTTGTTGTTGAATCAAGTCAAAGCATAGGTAAGCGTATATTGTGCGTGTGAACGTTGACACGAAAAAAAAAAGTAAAAAAAAAAAGAAAAATAATAATATTAAAATATATATATATTTTTGTTTTTTTTTATTATCATGTAATCTTTCGCAGGCCGGTCAGAATCATCCCGCGGGCCGTATCCGGCCCGCGGGCCGTACAATGCCCAGGTCTGCACTAGATAGAACCACACACACGTACACACTGGATAGAACCACACACACGTACACACTGGATAGAAACACAGACACGTACACACTGGATAGAAACACACACACGTACACACTGGATAGAAACACACACACATACACACTGGATAGAAACACAGACACGTACACACTGGATAGAAACACACACACGTACACACTGGATAGAAACACACACACATACACACTGGATAGAAACACAGACACGTACACACTGTATAGAAACACACACACGAACTACACACTGGATAGAAACACAGACACGTACACACTGGATAGAAACACACACGTACACACTGGATAGAAACACAGACACGTACACACTGGATAGAAACACACACGTACACACTGGATAGAAACATACACACGTACACACTGGATAGAAACACACACACGTACACACTGTATAGAAACAGACACGTACACACTGGATAGAAACACACACACGTACTACACACTGGATAGAAACACAGACACGTACACACTGGATAGAAACACAGACACGTACACACTGGATAGAAACACAGACACGTACACACTGGATAGAAACACACACACGTACACACTGGATAGAAACACACACACGTACACACTGGATAGAAACACAGACACGTACACACTGGATAGAAACACACACACGTACACACTGGATAGAAACACACACACGTACACACTGGATAGAAACACAGACACGTACACACTGTATAGCGCATGTATAGACGCTTTCAACTTAACATAGAACGTTCTGAATGGGCCCAATTTAATTACCCGTTGCAGTGTGTGCTAATGCAATAACTGACAGGAAGTACACTTGCGTCCAAACTGTTCCCTAATAACAGAATCCCAGTTAAACCGTCTAGTATGGACAAACATTTCACGGCTGGTTTAGTTTGAGTGACAGCAGCGTTAGTTTTCTCCTCCTTTCACACGCAAACACACATTATACATGCACATGCACAAGCATGCGCGCGCACACACACACACACACACACACGCACGCACGCACGCACGCACGCACGCACGCACGCACGCACGCACGCACACACACACACACACACACACCACACACACACACACACACACACACACACACACACACACACACACACACACACACACACACACACACACACACACACACACACACACACACACACACACACACACACACACACACACACACACACATACCACCACATACAGTATAGTATATATTGGCATTTGAAAAGCAGGCCAGTGGGTAGAGTGATTGACAGCTGTGGGAGGAGGGATGTGAATCATTTTCCTGATGTTGGTGCTCCGGGTGCCTGATTCCATAGGGGATTCTGCTCATCTGCCTGCACACACACACACACACACACAACACACACACACACACACACACACACACACACACACACACACACACACACACACACACACACACACACACACACACACACACACACAGGCTAGCTGCTAGATAATGGTTTCTTACTCACATTTCTGTATCATTTCAGATACAGGTTCAACAGAACAACTAAGGTTTCCTCCCCTCCCATTTCTTCTCTCCTCCCCTCCCCCTCCTCTCTCCCCTCATCCCCTCTTCCTCTCTCTCCCCTCTCTCCTCTATTCCCTCCTCCCCTCTCATCTCTCCTCTCTTCCCTCCTCCCTCCCCTCTCCTCTCTCCCCTCCTCTCTCTCTCCCCTCCTCTCCTCTCTTCTCCTCTCCTCTCTTCCCTCCCTCCACTCTTCTCCTCTCCTCTCTTCCCTCCTCCCCTCGCCCTCTCTCCCCTTCTCTCCTCTCTTCTCCTCTCCCTATCTTCCCTCCTCCCCTCTCATCTCTCCTCTCCCCTCTCCCCTCCTCTCCTCTCCTCTCCCCCTCCTCTCCTATCTTCCCTTCTCCCTCTCCTATCTCCCCTCTCTCCTCTCTTCCCTCCTCCCCTCCCATCTCTCCTCTCTTCCCTCCTCCTCTCCTCTGTCCCCTCCGCTCTCTCTTCTCCTCTCCTCTCTTTCCTCCTCCCTCCCCTCTCTCCCCTCCGCTCCTCTCTCCTCTCCCCTCCTCTCCTCTCCTATCTCCTATCTTCCCCCTCCCCTCCCCTCTCTCCCCTCCTCCCCTCTCCTCTCTCCCCTCCTCCCTCCTCTCCCTCTCCTCTCTCCTCTCCTCACCTCTCCTCTCTCCCTCTTCTATTCTCCTCTCCCCTTCTCTCCTCTCCTCTCCTCTCTCCTCTCCTCCCCTCTCCTCTCTTCCCTCTTCTATTCTCCTCTCCCCTTCTCTCCTCTCCTCTCCTATCCCCTCTCCTCTCCTCTCTTCTCCTCTCCCCCTCCCTCTCCCCTCCCTTCTCCTATTGTCTTCTTTCCTCCATCGTCTCTGGTGGTCTGACATTAGTGCCTGGTTACCAAGGTGGTCTACCATCCCTGTGCCCCCCACATCAATAAGGGTCAGAGAACACACACGCACCACGCACGCACGCACGCACGCACGCACGCACGCACGCACGCCGCACGCACCGCACGCACGCACGCACGCACGCACACACACACACACACACACACACACACACACACACACACACACACACACACACACACACACACACACACACACACACACACACACACACACACACAAAACTAGACTCCTCTTTGATTAGATCCTGTCTCAGGACTCCCCTCTGAGAGGTTGTTTGTTGTTGAATATTATGGTTTAGAGTCTTTAGACCATAATTCTGGAGCTGAGATAACAGTAGAGAGTGAAACCTATGATCAGAATAGTCAGTATGTATTCTATATGATCAGAATAGTCAGTATGTATTCTATATGATCAGAATAGTCAGTATGTATTCTATATGATCAGAATAGTCAGTATCTATTCTATATGATCAGAATAGTCTGTGTGTATTCTCTATGATCAGAATAGTCAGTATGTATTCTATATGATCAGAATAGTCAGTATGTATTCTATATGATCAGAATAGTCAGTATGTATTCTATATGATCAGAATAGTAAGTATGTCTTCTATATGATCAGAATAGTCAGTATGTATTCTATATGATCAGAATAGTCTGTGTGTATTCTATATGATCAAAATAGTCAGTATGTATTCTATATGATCAGAATAGTCAGTATGTATTCTATATGATCAGAATAGTCTGTGTGTATTCTATATGATCAGAATAGTAAGTATGTATTCTATATGATCAGAATAGTCAGTATGTATTCTATATGATCAGAATAGTCAGTATGTATTCTATATGATCAGAATAGTCTGTGTGTATTCTCTATGATCAGAATAATCTGTGTGTATTCTCTATGATCAGAATAGTCTGTATGTATTCTATATGATCAGAATAGTCAGTATGTATTCTATATGATCAGAATAGTCAGTATTATTCTATAATGATCAGAATAGTCTGTGTGTATTCTCTATGATCAGAATAGTCAGTATGTATTCTATATGATCAGAATAGTCAGTATGTATTCTATATGATCAGAATAGTCTGTGTGTATTCTATATGATCAGAATAGTCTGTGTGTATTCTCTATGATCAGAAGTCAGTATGTATTCTATATGATCAGAATAGTCAGTGTGTATTCTCTATGATCAGAATAGTAAGTGTGTATTCTATATGATCAGAATAGTCAGTGTGTATTCTATATGATCAGAATAGTCAGTATGTATTCTATATGATCAGAATAGTAAGTATGTATTCTCTATGATCAGAATAGTCAGTATGTATTCTCTATGATCAGAATAGTCAGTATGTATTCTATATGATCAGAATAGTCAGTATGTATTCTATATGATCAGAATAGTCAGTATGTATTCTATATGATCAGAATAGTCAGTATGTATTCTATATGATCAGAATAGTCAGTATGTATTCTCTATGATCAGAATAGTCTGTGTGTATTCTCTATGATCAGAATAGTCAGTATGTATTCTCTATGATCAGAATAGTCAGTATGTATTCTCTATGATCAGAATAGTCAGTATGTATTCTATATGATCAGAATAGTCAGTATGTATTCTATATGATCAGAATAGTCAGTATGTATTCTATATGATCAGAATAGTCAGTATGTATTCTATATGATCAGAATAATCTGTGTGTATTCTCTATGATCAGAATAGTCAGTATGTATTCTCTATGATCAGAATAGTCAGTATGTATTCTCTATGATCAGAATAGTCAGTATGTATTCTCTCATTGGGCTATTTGCTCTATTCTTCTAGGGTCCCCGTACTTCTGGTTGAGAACCACTGGGACAGAGGACATCCAGCTGACGTTGACCTGTTGTTGACCTCAGAGCTTAAAAAATAAACATGTTTACGTCCCACTTCCTTTAAAAAAAATGATATTATTAGCTCGATTTAGTCATGAGATTCACCCAAAAATAGGTTACACCCATGATGTTTCAAATGCTGAGGTGGAAGATATGGCCTTATGTATGAGGTAATGTGTCGACGTGATCGCAATGCTGTCTGTCACCACTTTCCCTCAGCAGGATGCTTCATCTGGGATGCAGTTACCTAGAGCTTTATCCCACCTCCTGACCCAGAAGCACATACTGTGTGTGTGTGTGTGTGTGTGTGTGTGTGTGTGTGTGTGTGTGTGTGTGTGTGTGTGTGTATGTGTGTGTGTATGTGTGTGTGTGTGTGTGTGTGTGTGTGTGTGTGTGTGTGTGTGTGTGTGTGTGTGTGTGTGTGTGTGTATATATATAACAGACAGTTATCAACAGACCCACTAATCACAATGATCCATATTAAATGTGTCATGGAGTTGACTCCATTTTTATATAAATCACAGACAAACATGAACTAAGCTATGTGGAGAATTTAAACCCTGTATTTAAAACCTGTATTTCTTTATTTGAACCCTTTTCTGCCTTTTACCTTTATTTTACCTTTACCTTTACAAGTAATTTCCCCACAGGGACATTCAAGTCCTTCATAACTTATCTTATCTTATCTTATCCTATATACTGAGAAGCCGAAATCCAGCCTGTTGTTTCCTAATGGAAGAATTCAGTTGGCCAGCACACTAGCTATGTGATCTCACATGACTAATACCACTGGGCTCTTCCTCCCTCACGCAGACGTAGCTATACTCCCTTATGGAAAATATTGTGTATAGATGGATTTTCCCCCTCCCTTTCTCAACCTCGTACCATATGTGTGTCTTAATAACTATTTTGCGGTGCTAACCTGAACGCTGGTGAGGTCACAGCTTCCTGGCCTTGCGGTCGAGAGGACTATTGAGCAACGCGGTTCACTGACGTACGACTTGATTACTGGATTACTCTGAATTCTGATAACTACTGCCCTGTCGCACGTACACACTGGATAGAAACACAGACACGTACACACTGTATAGAAACACAGACACGTACACACTGTATAGAAACACAGACACGTACGCACCCGATAATCACACGGATAGCATCACCTCGATACCTTTAATAACCAGGGTCGGTTAGTAGTACCGGATCACATGGTACAGTTAGCTAAGAAACATACACTAATCAGACTATGGATACTTTTGGAAAAAAGCTAGTTATAAGTTGTATAGCATGTTGGCATATGGAAAAGACATTCTGATAGGAAATTGAGGGAGATTTAGAGAACAGAGAAGTAATTTCACGCAAAATAATGTCAACCATGATCGCAGACGATGATAATACTGTTATTCAGATGACATTTTGTAAATTGGAATAAATCGGTTTCACCGTCCAATTCTGTACATTTAAGAGGCAAAGTAATCAAATGTAATCGGGTAA
>NC_140178.1:89259804-89277304 GCF_963971535.1 Notolepis coatsorum | reverse complement strand
AACCACTACACCACTGTGCCGCTCTATATATTATACATGATAAATAATGTACAGCTTGCAAATCACATGGGAGGTGATAACGAGAGTTTAAGACGTAGAAACACATTTGATAACACACACACACACACACACACACACGCACACACACGCACACACACACACACACGCACACACACGTGACAACCATCCATGTGGTTTCTCCTAAAGGGTCGTTCTGCAGAAGACCATACCATACCAGCCTCCAAGAAACCAGTCCCCCACACGGCTGCAGAGACACAGTGAATACTAATGCAGTGATTCTGGGTTCAGCTCGTCAATTTATGTGGATAAGTGATCCAAATTCACATGCTGGGGGGGGGTGACAAGTCCAGGAGGCTAGAAGCTATTCTCAGTGACGGAATATATGGGATTATGTGAGTATCCATATGCAGTCGTTTTATGCAAGAGAGAGAGAGAGAGAGAGAGAGAGAGAGAGAGAGAGAGAGAGAGAGAGAGGACAGACGTATGAGGAGAGGGATGGCTGGAGAGTGAAAAGGAGAGAGAAGGAGGAGGAGGTGTGGGGGTGTAAGAGGAGGGGGAGACAGAGGGAGAGAGAGAGAAGGAGGAGAGTGCAGGGTGTAAGAGGAGGGGGGAGACAGAGAGGGAGAGAGAGAGAAGGAGGAGGAGGTGCAGGGTGTAAGAGGAGGGGGGAGACAGAGAGGGAGAGATGAGAGAGAGAAGGAGGTGTGGGGGTGTAAGAGGAGGGGGGAGACAGAGAGGGAGAGATGAGAGAGAGAAGGAGGTGTGGGGGTGTAAGAGGAGGGGGGAGACAGAGGGAGAGAGAGAGAGAGGACAGACGTATGAGGAGAGAGGGATGGCTGGAGAGTGAGAAGGAGAGATGAGAGAAAGAGGAGAGGTGTGGGGGTGTAAGAGGAGGGGGAAAACAGAGAGATGAGTGAGAAGGAGGAGGAGGTGTGGGGGTGTAAGAGGAGGGGAAGACAGAGAGATGAGTGAGAAGGAGGAGGAGGTGTGGGGGTGTAAGAGGAGGGGGAAGACAGAGAGATGAGTGAGAAGGAGGAGGAGGTGTGGGGGTGTAAGAGGAGGGGGAAGACAGAGAGGGAGAGATGAGAGAGAAGGAGGTGTGGGGGTGTAAGAGGAGGGGAAGACAGAGAGATGAAGGATGGGGAAGACAGAGGGAGAGAGAGAAGGAGGAGGAGGTGTGGGGGTGTAAGAGGAGGGGGAAGACAGAGAGGGAGAGATGAGAGAGAAAGAGGTGTGGGGGTGTAAGAGGATGGGGAAGACAGAGGGAGAAGGAGAAGGAGGAGGAGGTGTGGGGGTGTAAGAGGATGGGGAAGACAGAGGGAGAGAGAGAAGGAGAGAGAGAGAAGAGCTGGGTTGCCAGGACTCCAAGGCTTGTCTGTCATGCTGTGCGTCAGTCAGTCTATTCCCAGACTCAGACGCAGGTACGTGCGCACATCGATACACATGCATCGCACGCGCAGGCAAACACATGCACACCTTCTCTCTCTCTCTCCCCTACTCTCTCTCTTTCTTTCTCCCCCTTTCTGTCTGTCCCTCTCACTCACTCTCTCTCTCTCTTTCTTTCTCTGTCTTACTCTCTATATCTTTCTTTCTCCCCCTTTATGTCTCCCCCTCTCTCTTTACCTCTCTCTCTCCCTCTCTCTCTTCTTTCTCTCTCTTACTCTATCTTTCTTTCTCCCCCTCTCTCTTTACCTCTCACTCCCTCTCTCTCTCTCTCTCTCTCGCTCTCTCTCTCTCTCTCTCTCTCTCTCACACCTTCCTCTGTACGTCTGTGCCTGCTGGAAATATATCTTTATAGTCACAGGCAGAATCTAATGAGCCCTGGTAGAATCCTCTACCAGCCCAGTGATCATTTATCCTGTGCATATCTCTCACACCGGACCACCGTAGACCCCTCTGCCTGTTTCCCTGGCAACAGCTGTTTCCTGTTTGCCTGTGTGTACTTCCATAGGGGAGTGAAGTATGTGTGTGTGTGTGTGAACCAGACAACACCTCTCAGAACTAACAACTGGTAAACATTTCCCAGAATGACTCTAGACCGTTTCAACTTGAAAACATACACGTTCTAAAAGGGCCCAGTGTATTTCCTGTTGCAGTGTTTGCTCAGACAATAGCTGACTCACAGAGTTACACACATTGTACATCATCCACTGTCTGACATTGTTGGCCACTGAGCAGCTCCAGCTAGGGGTTAAGTGCCTTGCTCAAGGGCACTTCAGCAGTTGGTATTGAGGGAGGGGAGTTATTCATCCACTCCCCCACCCATATTCTTCATGCTCAGGTTAAGGTTAAGATTAGGGTCAGGTTAAGGTTATGGTTAGGGTCAGGTTATGGTTAGGGTCAGGTTAAGGTTAAGGTCAGGTTAAGGTTAAGGTTATGCATGACGGATATTGTTGGGAAGGGCGATCCAGGGGTGGGGGCAGCTGCAGCGAAGGCCCTGTTGCCCCAGGTCCGGAGCTTAGTCCTGATGGGTTGGAGGAGGTTAGCATCTGCGGACCTTCGGCAGCGGGTAGGAGTGTGGTGGAGAAGGAGGTCACAGAGGTAGGAGGGGGCCAGGTTGTTGAGGGCTTTGAAGGTGATGAGTAGTGTTTTGAACTGAATCCTGTACATGATGGGGAGCCAGTGGTGTGTTCTCTACACTCGTCATCCTTGGGTCAATAATAGGGATGTTCGATATTGGCTTTTTTACCGATATACCGATATTGTCCAACCCTTAATTTCCGATACCGATATCAACCGATACCGATATATGCAGGGTCCCCCCCCCCCCCCCCCCCAAAAAAAACGGAATAATTTCAGGTAATTAACATTACATATAATAATAATAATAAATTCAATTTGTACCGCACTTTATATTTGTGAAAATCTCAAAGTGCTACAGGAGATAAAGATAAAAAGTTAAATGAATAAAAACAATTAAAATTAATAAAACAACCAATGAAATGGAAGAACATAAACATTTTAAAAATAATAATAAAAATGAATCGAAGTCAAATTAAAAGTAAAAGAATAATTCAGGCAAATGCCTTGTTAAAAAGAAATGTTTTTAGGCCCATTTTAAAAACCTCAACGGACTGTGGTGCTCTCAGATGGTCGGGGAGGGCATTCCACAGCCGAGGAGCAGCTGAGCAAAAGGCCCGGTCAACCATGGTGCAGAGGTGTGTCCTGTGTATGGGTTTGAGTGTGTTTGAGTGTCCAGAGCGGAGGGAGCGGGTGGAGGTCGGGGGAGCGATGAGCTCTTTTAGATAGGAGGGGGCGTTGCTGTGGATGCACTGATGGGTGAGGAGGGAGACCTTGTATTCAATCCTGGAGGAGACAGGGAGCCAGTGTAGGGAATGGAGTATGGGTGTGATGTGATCATATTTCCGCACTCTCATCAGGATCCTAGCAGCACAGTTCTGGTTGGAGCTTCTGGATGCTCTTGCTAGGGATCCCGATGAGCAGTGCGTTGCAGTAGTCAAGCCTTGAGGAGACAAAGGCGTGAACGAGCTCTTCCGCATCTGGCAGGGTGAGTGTGGGACGGAGTCTGGCTACTGTATGTTTCTAAGGTGGACGAATGAGGTTTTGCACAGGTGCTTAATGTGGGAGTCAAATGTCAGGTGGGGGTCCATTTTTATGCCCAGGTTTGTTATTACAGGTGAGAGGGGGAGGTTCTGGCTGGAAAAGGTGATGCTGGTTATTGGGGATGATTTGGTTTGGTGTGGGGTGCCGATTAAAATGGCTTCTGTTTTGGCGCCGTTTAGTTGTAGGAAATTGTGGCTCATCCACACCTTTATCTCCTCAAGGCAGGTGGTCAGTGTGGATGAAGGTGATGATGGTGGTGACGGTAGGGGGGCAGAGGGAAGTGGGGCAGTCCTGAGGTAGAGTTGGGTGTCATCAGCGTAGCAGTGGAAGGATATCCCATGCCGGCTGATGACACGACCAAGGGGGATCATATATAGAGTGAAGAGGGTGGGGCCGAGGACGGAACCTTGGGGGACGCCGCGGGTGACAGGCTGTGTCCGGGAATCTGCGCCCCCCAAGGAGACGCGCTCAGTTCTGTCTGTGAGGTCGGAGGTGAACCACTGTAGTGCAGAGTCGGAGAGTCCTATGGAGAAGTGAAGACGGTCCAAGAGGATGGTGTGGTCGACCGTGTCGAAGGCTGCTGACAAGTCTAGGAGGATGAGGAGGGAGGGGGAACCACCGTCAGCAGCCATCAGAAGGTCATTAGTGACCCTGACCAGCGCTGTTTCCGTGCTGTGGGCTGAGCGGAACCCCGACTGAAATTTCTCATATAAGTTATTGTGTTTGAGGTGTTGGTGAAGTTGGGCGGCCACTACTTTTTCCAGCACCTTGGAGAGAAAGGGCAGGTTGGCGATGGGCCTGTAGTTAGAAAGAACTTCCGGGTCGAGGGTGGGTTAATGATGGCTGTTTTTAGAGCAGGTGGAACATGGCCGGCTTGGAGGGAGTGGAATCTCTTGTCGTGGAATTAACACAACATTATGCATACTTTTGACAATAAATAAAATAAGAATTTGTTCTTACTTGCTTACCTGGGTAAAGTTCAAGTTCTTTAATAGTTGTCATACAGAAGTACAGAATACTTTCATACAAAATGCTTCTTACTGTTACGCTCCAGAGACTGTGCTAGACAAGATAGTATCAAATAACATAATAACATAATATAGCATGAATTTAGAAGAAGAAAATGAGGTCACAGTTGTTCGGTATAGACATATGTACAATGTTCTGAGTTACCATATAATATACAATACACAACTATGCAGTGTACTAATGTACAGTACTATCTAGTGCAAAGCAGAAATGGGATGAGGTACAATTTTAGGTACAATTTACAGTAAGGTGTACGAGTTGTAGTGCAATCCTTCATCCATAAATATAAAGTGTGGGGAGTGGGTGCTACAGTGTGTTTGTTTAAAGTGGGTGTGTGCTATAAAGTGTGTGTAGTGGGTGCTGCAGTGTGTTTGTTTAAAGTGAGTGTGTGCGTGTGGATGTGTGTGCTATGTGTGTTTGGTGGTTGTTGTTGTGTAGTGTTCATTCATTGTTCGTTTAGCAGCCTGATGGCCTGGGGATAGAAGCTACTTCTGAGTCTTTCTGTGCTCGCCTTGAGACTCCTGTATCGCTTGCCTGACGGCAGCAGTTCAAAGAGGCAGTTGTTCGGGTGGCTCGAGTCCTTAATAATTCTCTTAGCCTTCCCCTTGCAACGCTTGTAGTAAATGTTCTGGAGGGTGGGGAGCCCCCCTCCGATTGTGCGTTCGGCTGAACGTGTCACTCTTTGTAGTCTGCTTTGGTCTTTTGCAGTGCTATTCCCAAACCAGGAGGTGATGTTGCCGGTCAAGATGCTCTCTATTGTACATGAGTAGAAGTTCTTAAGGATCTTCTGGCTGACTTGGAACTTCCTTAGGCGCCTGAGGAAGTAGAGGCGTTGTCGTGCCTTCTTCACCACACTGTTAATGTGTATGGTCCATTTCAAGTCCTCGGATATGTGGGCTCCGAGGTACTTGAAGCTGTTGACTCTCTCAACCGGTGCCCCGTCGATGCTGAGGGGGCTGTAGTCCTTGACCCCCGACCTCCTGAAGTCCACAATCATCTCCTTTGTTTTGCTGACGTTCAGGGAGAGGCTGTTTTCCTGGCACCATCCCGCCAGGACCTTGACCTCTTCCAGGTAGGCCCTCTCGTCGTTGGCAGAGATCAGGCCCACCACCACTGTGTCGTCAGCAAATTTGACGATTGTATTGCTACTCCGCTGAGCCACACAGTCGTGTGTGTACAGGGAGTAGAGGAGGGGACTCAGAACACAGCCCTGGGGGGCCCCTATGTTGAGGGTGATGGATGAGGAGGTGCAGTTGCCTGCTCTCACCACCTGGGGTCTGCCAGTCAGGAAGTCCAAGACCCACTGGCAGAGGTCATAGCCCAAGCCCAGGTCCCTGAGCTTGGCTATGAGTATGGAGGGGACTATGGTATTGAATGCCGAGCTGTAGTCGATGAATAGCATTCTCACATAGTTCCCCTGCCTCTTGTCCAGGTGTGATGCTGCTGTGTGCAGCACATGGGATATGGCGTCCTCCGTGGACCTGTTGGGGCGGTATGCAAATTGCAGGGGGTCCATGTTGATGGAAGGTCCATGTTTATTTAAAGGTTAAATAAATGTAAATTCTTTATTTATTTTTTAATAAATCAGACCAAAAGTGAGGAGCATTGCAGAGAGTTTGTGAGGGATGGCCGTGTTAAATGTTGAGCTGTAGTCGATGAAGAGTAATCTTACATAATCCTTGCCCTCTAACTAAGTGAGTGAAGGTGGTGTGGATGATGCTGGTGTTGACTGCATTGTCAGTGGACCGGTTCTGATGGTATGCAAACTGCAGAGGGTCCAAGGTGTCTGGTATGGTCTTCTTTTTTTTTTACTTTTATTTATAGCATTTTCAGCTTTTTCTGGCCATGCAGGACCGATAGAGGGAGAGAGGGAGAACGGGAGGAGAGGCAGGGAAGACATGCGGCAAATGGTCGCCGGGACTGGGAAACGAACCCGGGACGACCGCTTCGCGACTCAGCGCGCTATGTGGTGTGCTACTGGAGCGCCCCCTGGTATGGTCTTCTTGATGTGGGTCATGACTATCCTCTTCAACACTATTGGGGTGAGTGCAACAGGACGATAGCGATAGTCATTGAGGCAGGTCACAGTGTTTTTCTTTGGAAGGGGCATGATGGTGGTGGACTTGAAAGCATGTAGGCACCAAAGCTTGTGCTAGTGACAGGTTGTGCCTGCTCAAGGTTATGATGAGCAGACCCTGTCGTATCTGGCCTTCTTGTAGTCCTCAGCGTTGCCTGAGGCAAATGCAGTGGAGCGAACATGTAGCATGGGCCGGACTTCACAGTTAATCCAGGGTTTTTGATTTAGGTATGTCCTGCAGTGTTTTGTGGGCACAATGTATTCCACACATGTGCTGATGTAGCCAGTTACACTGGAAGCACAGTAGAGTCATCCCTCAGAGCAGCAGTTTTAAGCACGTCCCAGTCTGTACTCCCAAAGCAGTCCTGAAGCATCAGTTAAATTTCTTCATTCCACACTTTCACAGTTTTACTTACTGGGGGGGGGGCTTTCTTGTACGCTGGGTGGAGGAACACTGAAATGTGGTTGGTCGTGTTGTTATAGACGTGGTCCAGAGTGTTATTCTCCCTCATCAGAAAGTTCACATGCAGATGGTATTTCGGGAGGACACTTGGTGGTTGCGGTGGTTAAAATCTTCGGCTACAGTGAACAGTGTACAGGTGGCGTGAATACTTTCGGCAACCAACATGCCCTTCCGCGTTGCTCTGATTGGCCAGCGATCGGCCAGCCCTCTACGCTCGTTTTCCCCCTACGCCGGTAACATGCGCATTTTCTTTTTGACGGCACTCACACGCCAAACAGGTTTTCGCCACACAGCCGCAAGCTGTGCAGGTTTTAATAGCAAGTTTTAATAGGTTTTGCCGCAGCGGTGGCAGGTTTTAATAGGTTTTGCAGCAGCGGCGGTAGATAATAATAATAGCAATACTTAGAATAATAATACTTAGACAAACGCACGCAATTGGCACAAGTGTAAATTATGAATTCGTCACTACTCTCTCTATATCAACACATAGGTAATATTAATAGGTTTTGCCGCTGTGGCATTATGCATACATCACTACTCTCTCTATATTGACGCGATTCCATCAACACATAGGTAGGTTTTGCCGCCGCGGCATTATGCATTCGTCACTACTCTCTCTATATTGACGCGATTCCATCAACACGTAATATTAATAGGTTTTGCGGCATTATGCATTTGTCACTACTCTCTCTATATTGACGCGATTCCATCAACACATAGGTAATATTTAGATCACAGGCTGGTCATGCATAATCTCGCCCACGGTATTATCATGCTATACCCGCTTATTATTATTAACCAGCGTTGCTAATATGGCGTGTTCTGTGATGCCCATTTATTATTATTAACCAGGGGGATTATCGCGTCGCGTATTAACCTGGGGGAGCCTCATGCGCGGCGTAGCGTGTAAACGAGCACCTGGGGGGAGCCTCATGCGCATGCGCGGCGTAGGGGGTAAACAAGCGTAGAGCGCTGGTATTCACGCAGGAGAGCGCTGGCCAACGCTGGCCAATCAGAGCAACGCGGAAGGGCATGTTGGTTGCCGAAAGTATTCACGCGTACAGGTGTGCAGCCTCTTGTTTGTTGATGACGTCATGCAGCAGCCCCAGTGCTGTGGTGGAGTCCGCTCGTGGCGGGATGTAGGCTATAGCCAGTAGGCTATAAACACTGCACCAAACTACCTTGGCAGGTAAAAGGGTCTGCATTTCACCATCAAAAGCTCAATATTAGCCGAGCAGAGTCTTTCAACTACCTGTATGTCCGAGCACCATCTGTTGTTCACGTAGACACAGACGCTGCCACCTCTCATCTCTTCCGAGGCCTCTGTGCGGTTCCCCGCGGTAGACCGAATGTGCTGCAAGCTGGATGGTAGAGTCTGGTATGTTGTACGAAAGCCAGGTTTCCGTGAAAATAAGAGCACAGCATGCTCTCCTCTCACGCTGGGTTGTAAATCCTGGTTCTCAGCTCATCCATCTTTTTCGAGAGAGCAGACGTTAGCTAGCAGCAGGCTACGTAATAATAATAATAATAATTCATTACATTTAAATTATATAGTGCTTTTCTCAGTGCTTTACAATGTAGGGTGGAAATTGCCTCCTTCACCACGACTGGTAGCACCCAACCTTAGGCTACGCAGGCTCAATGGCTACCATACACTGGCACCCGGCACACATCACACTACACAATGGCTGAACGGCTCAGGAGACAGGGATTGATTAAGGGGAAGGGATGACTAGGTGGCCTTGATGTCAGAGACCTGATTGGGAATTTGGCCAGGAAACGGTGGTCGTGTAGCCCTAGCCTTTAACCTAGCAGGTAGCCCCCCTCTCTTGCCACGTATCTGCCTTTTCCGCTCTTTCCATCGGCTGCGCTGATCACCAATGTCCGGTGCTGTTGGGATTGCATGCAAAAACGTATCATTTAAGATACAAACTAAGACCATAATATACAACAATTTTGTCGTCGGAAGGACAATGCAAAGACGCCATAGTGGGCGCCATCTTGCTTTTTAATAAAAACTGTTTTTAAAGCTAGCCTAGCTTAACAATTGTATGGAAGCAGATATGGACGAGCTCCATATTCGCTTCCATTCAATTATGCTAAGCTAGGCTAGCTTGCAGCCAGATAGTTTTCTACTGAACGCACAGAGGAAATTGGTATCTATCTTCTTGTCCGACTCTGGAGAAGACAGTAAGTGCATTTCCCATAATGTTGGTTTTCCTTTAACTTCAGAAAGATTTACTAGTATTAAAGCTGCAATGATTATTTGCTGACCACTAGGCTGCAGCAAGTTGCCACTATAGGGAGGTGTAGTCTGACGTCACTTTAGTTTCCCATGCAGTCCACCCGTATAGGGATTTATCATTGGGAAAATGTATTATCGGCTATTGTAATAATTCTGCCTCATGAACATTGGCAAGTGTAGAGGTGGATGGCAATGAATAAGACACTGGAGAGAGTGGATCCATTTCAATTGACTATTCTTTGTTTAGTTCCTGCATAGCATTTCACACATCATGGCATGCAATGCCTCACTTCCTGTATTCATGCTTCTTCTTCATGCCTGTCTAGGCAGGTCACCTCTGTTGACACCAAGTGGTGCAAATAAGTAACTGCATGCTTCACACTGTGTAACAGTAGGACACAACATTTCCTCTCTTTGTAGAAAAAACATTTCCTCAGAGGCTAAATAAAATTATCTCAGAACCTGCATTCAGGCATAACCATTTTCCTTAACTGTACTCAGTACTGTATGAATAAAGGTTAGTAAACCAGAAAATATAAGAAAGGTGAACATGAACATGAACACAAAATACTCTGTTTCACAGATCTGAAATAGGATACAACTGTAGGATTTTTCTTCTTTTTTTTTTTAACACTACATTGCATACTTTTGAAAATACAACAAAACAAAAGATCTGTTGACAAGCTTCATTCGGAAGACCAATATCTAATCAGTCACATATTCTTGCATCCAGTTAGGCTTCTTTCTGACTCGTGGTTTCTTTGGAGAGGATGGAGAGGCAAGGTCAGGTGAATCAGGAATGTTCTGTGGCTTTACGGCTGCACAGCGATCAGGAGCTAGGTGAGAGGCGTTCCATCTTCGGCCATCTTCCAGCAAGTATGTGCTTTGGCCGACCTTCTTAGTGACTCTCAGGGGAGCACCAAACTTTGGGTGAGCTTTGGGCACATGGAGAGGTGTTTTCACCCGTACACTATCCCCTTCTTGAAAAGGTGGAGTGCATGCGCCTCGTTTTCCATCAGTATAAGTCTTCATCTTGTGTTGATGGCGTGTGACTTTCTCTCGTACCTGTTCATCCGAGACAGGGTCAGTATGAGAGCGCGGCAGGACAGTCAACTTTGTGCGCATCTTCCGGCCATACAGTAGTTGATAGGGAGACACACCTGTAGCTGCATGCGGTGTGGCACGGTAAGCCATCAGGAAGGCAGTAATGGCAGGTTTCCATGGTACAGACTGTATGATAGCCATCTGCACAGTCTCTTTCAGGACACGATTGAAACGCTCTATGGCGCCATTCGCAGCAGGGTAGTACACAGAGACTCTGTGGTGTACAACATCCCGTTCAGCTAGGAAAGCAGCAAAGTCAGCTGAAGTAAACTGTTTTCCATTGTCTGTCACAATGGATTCCGGGTTTCCTTGTTTACTGAAGACGGAGGAGAGGAAGGATGTAACATCCTTTGTAGTGATATTTGCAGTGAAAGCGACCTCTGGCCACTTGCTGTAGTAGTCAATCAGAGTGATGGCATATCGACAGTCCCATGTAGCTGTTTCAAAAGGACCGACAATGTCCATTGCAAGCTTTTGCCATGGCCTGTCCGGGAATGTAACTGGTTGTAGTGGAGCAGGGCGTGGCTTTGCAGTCTTGTCATTGGACTGGCATGGCTGACATGACTGAATTGTAGAGTGGACCAGGTCATCCATCTTTGGCCACCAGTAGTACTCTCTCAGGCGTTGCTTTGTTCGCACCACTCCTTGGTGTGTCTCGTGTGCAAGAGCCACCAGAGTAGCATGCAGTGCGATTGGCACAACCAGACGTGCTCCCCGAAGCACCAGTGAGTTTTCCACTGACAGTTCATGACGTATGGGGAAGTATGGGGCAACTTCTGGACTCAGCATTTTCACCTTTTGTGGCCAGCCACGTGCAATCTGTTTACGGAGTGCAGAAATCTCCGGGCAAGAGGCAGCAGCAGCCTCAAAGTCAGTAATGGGCAGAGCAGCAAGAGCATCAGTGATGTAGGCAACCATTTCAGGCTCCGCATCCAGGGCAGGGTCAGGAGCTCCAGGAAGTGGAAGACGGGACAGGCAGTCAGCCGTGTAGTTGTCTGACCCTGGGCGGTAGATCACATCATAGTCATAGGTCAAGAGCCTGGCAGACCAGCGTGCAATGCGCATTCCAGCGCGACCTATGCCTTTAGTAGTAAGCAGTGTAGTGAGGGCTTGATGGTCAGTACGTAAGGTGAATTTTCGCCCCCACAAGTATGTGCGCCACTTTTCCACTGCCCAAACACATCCCAGCGCTTCCTTTTCTACAGTGGAGTATTTGCGTTCCACTGTGTTGAGAGCCCGGGAGGCAAAAGCCACTGTATGTTCCTCCCCGTCAGGATGAAGCTGGGTGAACACAGCTCCCAAGCCGTAGTCTGAGGCGTCAGTAGACACCACTGTATGCAGGGAAGGATCGAAAAGGGCAAGGGCAGTACTGTTCACCAGTAGCAGTTTAATTTTCTGAAAACTCTTCTGTGCCTCACTCGTCCAGTGAAAGTCAATGTCTTTCCTGATGCATGCCCGCATTGGCTCAGATTCTGTTGCATAGTTCGGGATGAACTTTGAATACCATGAGACTAGGCCTAGAAAAGAGCGAAGGGCAACGCCATCTGTCGGAGCTGGGGCATTCAAAACAGCTTCGATGTGCTCTTTGTCAGGCGCAATACCTTCAGCTGACACCACGTGGCCCAGGAAGCGTAGACTTGACTGATTATAGCAGCACTTTTCCTCATTCAGGAGTAGACCTGCCTCTTGCAGGCGGTGTAGAACTTGCTTCAGTCGAGCATCATGTACTGTGCTGTTGGCTCCATAGATGATAATATCATCCAGATAATTCTGCACCCCTGGCAGGCCTTTGAGGATGGTAGCCATCATCTTTTGGAATGCAGATGGTGCAGAGGAGAGGCCATAGGGCACACGGCAGTAGCGGAAGAGTCCTTCATGGGTAATGAAAGCAGTCAGGTCCCTACTTTCCTCATGTAGGGGCACCTGGTGGTAGGCACTAGCCAGATCAATGGTTGAAAACACTGTGGCCCCACGCAGAGTGGACAGCAGCTCATCTATGTGTGGAATTGGATAGCAGTCTGTAATGACAGCCTTGTTTGGCTCTCGGAGATCCACACACATACGAATGTCTCTTGTCTTCTTTCGTGTGACAACGATAGGAGACACCCAGGGGGAAGCATCAATCCTCTCTATCACACCAGCAGCCAGCTGTCTGTTTATCTCTTCTGTGACTGCATCTCTCACAGACAGGGGCAAACGGCGCAGTTTTTGTCGAACCGGGGGAACAGAGGCAGAGACTTTGACCCGGTGCACAAACTTTTTAGCACAGCCAACTAGTGGGGGAGAGGTAGAGAGGTGCAGCACAGGGGCAGTTGGAGCAGAGGCAAAAGGAGAAGGAACCACAGCACCTCCTACAATGTGAATGTTCAGTGCAATCATCAAATCCAGGCCCAGCAATGGGGTCCCCTTCTCCACCACAAAGAAGGTTGCTGCAGCAGTGACATCATCTCTAGTCACCAATGCTGAAAGACATCCCAGCACAGGTATAGGTGACTTGGTGTATGTGATTAGTTGAATAGAAGGTGGTGTTAGGTGTGACTCACCAAAATGTTCTTCAAACACACTTCTGGGCAGTATGGACACTGGGGACGCAGAGTCAACAACCAGGTCCATGGCATAGACTGGTGAGCCTGAAGGCTGGATCTTGACATTGCATTTTATTTTATCAGATTTACCGGCAGCCTCTTGAATGCACAGGACAGTCAATTCAGGAATCTCCACTTCTCTTACTTGATGTGTAGGAGCAGAGCGGCACACTCTGGCAAAATGTCCCTTCTTGTTACAAGTTTTGCAAGTAGCCTTAGCAGCAGGACATGAGGGAGCATTTGCTAGGTGACTGTCAGATCCACATCTGAAACATGTACGGGAGGACTTCCCAGTTGCAGCAGTAGGTGCAGGTGTGAATGGTTTATGCTGAGGCCGTGATCGAAATTGTTTCTTTTGCACTGCTTGTACTTGAAAGCTAGGTTTATCTCCAACCATGCATTTAGCTTGTTCAGCTGCAGACTCAATCTGTGTAGCAAGTGTGATAGCCTTGTCTAGAGTGAGATTAGGCTTCTCCCTAATATGGGCATTTGTAACATATTGGATAAGCTGATCACGCAGCATCTCATCATTCTTATCACCAAAGTCACATGATGATGCAAGCTCTCTGAGAGCAACCACATATTGGGCAACAGTCTCATGTGGGCTTTGTACCCTTTTTCTGAATGTGTGACGTTCCACTACCACATTAGTCATTGGTGTGAAGTGTGCACTTAATGCAGTAACAGCAGCATCATAGGTATCACCTGTGTTTGGCAATGAGTGAAAAGTCCTCTGTCCTTCTGTTCCAAGGCAGTGAAGAAGAACAGCTCTTTTCCTTGCATTAGGCCAAGCATTCCCTGTTGCATTTATGACCAGTAGGTAGTTGTCAAACATTAGCATCCATGTCTTGAAAGGAATTGTAGGCTTTCCAGGGCATTGCAAAAACGGAGCAGGATTATGCACATTTACAGCCATCTTCACAAATAAATTGTCAAAAATAGTCTTCTGTAATCAAACTGTAGCAGGTGGGTTATCTCGTCGCCAATTTGTAGAGGTGGATGGCAATGAATAAGACACTGGAGAGAGTGGATCCATTTCAATTGACTATTCTTTGTTTAGTTCCTGCATAGCATTTCACACATCATGGCATGCAATGCCTCACTTCCTGTATTCATGCTTCTTCTTCATGCCTGTCTAGGCAGGTCACCTCTGTTGACACCAAGTGGTGCAAATAAGTAACTGCATGCTTCACACTGTGTAACAGTAGGACACAACAGCAAGCTTTCCATTTTTGCACAAAATGAGTTCCCTTCTATCACTAACATTATTGTTTAACCATTTTTGGTTGAAATAAAGTTAGTTATAAGGTTTTTAATTTGTCGTTAAAAAAGTTGTTCAGTGCTGTCGCCTAATACAGGGGTTCCCAAACTTTTCAGGCCGGGGCCCAGAAAATAAGGCGTCAGAGAGCCGCGGCCCAATGCACATCGTCTGGCTTTTTTTTTTGCATAATCTGTTATTTAGTTTGAAATGTTCGTTGAAATAAGTAGATTTTTCGTTTTTGTTTATTTATTAAGTTAATATAAAACCATATAGTCACATTTTAGAATACAATAGAATAGAATTTTAAAATACAACTAGAAACACTGTCCTGGCTTGCTTCTAAGTTCAGTGGCCTGACAAAAAAAAAAAAAAAAAAAAAAAAATAAAAAAAATATATATATATATATATATATATATATATTTTTTTAATCGTCTCGCGGCCCACCCGTGGCTGCTCGCGGCCCACCTTTGGGTCGCGACCCCGACTTTGGGAACCACTGGCCTAATACACGTCACGGCGATTGACAGTTCCATTGACAGTTGCGCCGATACTAAGCTAACAAACGTTAATGTTAACTTTATCCATAAATATATTAGTGAACACACAGGGGTTATGTATATATTAGTGAACACACAGGGGTTAGGTATATATTAGTGAACACACAGGGGTTAGGTATATATTAGTGAACACAGGGTTTAGGTATATATTAGTGAACACACATGGGTTAGGTATATATTAGTGAACACACAGGGGTTAGGTATATATTAGTGAACACACAGGGGTTAGGTATATATTAGTGAACACAGGGGTTAGGTATATATTAGTGAACACAGGGGTTAGGTATATATTAGTGAATACAGGGGTTAGGTATATATTAGTGAACACAGGGATTAGGTATATATTAGTGAACACACAGGGTTAGGTATATATTAGTGAACACACAGGGGTTAGGTATATATTAGTGAACACAGGGGTTAGGTATATATTAGTGAACACAGGGGTTAGGTATATATTAGTGAACACACAGGGGTTAGGTATATATTAGTGAACACACAGGGGTTAGGTATATATTAGTGAACACACAGGGGTTAGGTATATATTAGTGAACACACAGGGGTTAGGTATAGATTAGTGAACACACAGGGGTTAGGTATAGATTAGTGAACACACAGGGGTTAGGTATATATTAGTGAGAACACAGGGGTTAGGTATATATTAGTGAACACACAGCGGTTAAGTATATATTAGTGAACACACAGGGGTTAGGTATATATTAGTGAACACACAGGGGTTAAGTATATATTAGTGAACACACAGGGGTTCTGTATCGTATAGCTCTCGCTCGGCGTCACTCTCTGCACTGTCCTCGCACACGTGCACACGCACTGAATAAAGACCACAATGTACCTTTAATCCCAATATTTGTCTGACCACACCCCTATCAGTTTACCCATATAAGCAGGGGTGGGGCCACCCACTCGCCTCCTTCTCGCTTTCACCACAAGGAAGTGCCTCGGTAGATCCCCACACTTTAAGTGATGTGATGGTAGGAGAAGAGTTGGAAAGCAAGGATACGTTGACATCATATCTTTATTTTCTCTCTCACTATTTTCGAGAAAATACGGCGATATTGTCTTCGTACTGGAGTGTCTGGAAGATGATGATCATTCTAAAAATCCTCCACCGGTTTTTCGTATTGGGAGTTCGCGCCGCTACATGCTTTTCCAACTGCAGTCCTTGCTGTGTGCTGGTTGCGGTAAAGGCACAGCTGGGCTGTAGGACGCACCGCTGTTGTGAGAAGCGGTGGGTTCCTGGTTTTGGTGAGTTATGTTTGCTGGCAGGCTCCACTTGTCTGTTAGTGCTATGGGGGCTAATTGACAATGTTTATGAAAACCGGCCCCAGGCTAGGGTCCTTTGTTCAGCCTCTTAGGCGACAGAAGACCTTGGTCTGAAGCCCATTATAGTTTTAACTAGTGGGCCGCGACCATTAACACTGGTGATCCCTGTGTTTTCTGGACGAGTGGATATCTCTCTGTCACCGTGTAGCCCCTTCTTTCATATCCAAATGAGAGTATTCCTTCACGAGGAGATATGGGCATAGATGTTCGATAGCGGAAGATCTATGTTCAAGTCAGCTACACAGGCCAGTTTGGGTATTGTGCTGGCTCCGTCGAGTGTTGGTAAAATCACCGTTGTAAAGCTGTGTTGACATCTTGTTTCACTTTTCTCTTAAAAAGTGAGGAGGGTTTCAGAACGGCGGCCTGTCTGGGTGAGTGTTATATCATTGTGTACAAGTTCAGGTGATAGCTGCTTAGCTTACGGTTAGCCAGTCAGCTGTTAGCTGCGGCGTTAGCCTGCTGTGATCACTGCGTGGCCTACACAGGTTGGGCCTACTGTTAGCCAGTCAGCTGTTAGCTGCGGCGCTAGCCTGCTGTGATCACTAGGAAACGTTAACTTGCTGCTATCGGCCAAGGCCCAGCGCGGGGTAGCTCCGGCTCCTCGCGCGCCACCGCGAGCTCCCCTCTGGTCGCGTGCGCCGTTCGCTCGGCGTCTCGCGGGCAGGGGCAGTAGCGACCGACGGTTGGAGCGGCCGTTAGCTTAATGCTACTCTGTTGAACGTGCTTTGATTATAACATGTTTTAAACACTCTTGACTACGACGTCATCTTTGACAGAGGATGTTCGTCGAACCTGCCCTGGGCCAGGACGGCAAAGCCTGCGTCGACAAAGGGGACCGTAGCGACGGGTTGGAGCGGCGACGCTGCCCAGATCGAACAACACAGGACGGCTGTGTTTTCTACGGTGTCTTGAGACTGCACTTCGTTGATCTACGCTCCGGTTAGGACAGGTCTGACCAGACCTTGTACACTTCTTCTGGCTTTCCCTTCTAAATGTTTTGTAAATAACGATGTTTTCCAAAACGAGTGTTACTGCACTACATTTAGGATATGACGCGAGTTGTGTGTGAATTGTCTTGTCACTAGGTATTTAGCTTCGCCGTGCAAATCGGATTGTTGTTTCAGATGTGAAAATTATCTGGTTTGTTGTGTTGAGAAACATCATGTGTGTTTATATGTACCGTGTACTCACAACTAAGGGGGTTAACTAACCTATAAAGCTATGCTTAGTGACAAATGAGTAAAGAATATTC
>NC_140178.1:89247304-89254804 GCF_963971535.1 Notolepis coatsorum | reverse complement strand
ATATCATAGGTTCCAAGGAATAAAATACCACACACACACACACACACACACACACACACACACACACACACACACACACACACACACACACAGGATGTGATCAGAATCAGTACATCCTCCCTGCCCTGCCCCCTTTCACATCCTGTGTGAATTCCAGATTCAACTCAGCGTCGCCGGAAACCCCAATACGAATGAGCGTTGGACTGAGTGCAGCTCTCTCGCCAACCAATCCGGAGCGGCACGGCGCACAGGATCCCTTCGTTATGCGGTTGCTATGCCGCCCCGACACCCAGCCGGCTGGTCGGTCCTGCGGGGAGAGGAAGTCGGTACTAGCGCAATTAGGGTTTGATGCTGCAGATGATTTGCCTCTGGACTTTGCCTTACTCTCTGATCCTGCCTTAATTGATACAGGAGTGGGTGTGGCAGGAGGAGGAGGAAGAGGAGGAGAAGGAGGACAGGAGGAGGAGCTGGTGGTGGTGGGGGTGGTGGGGGTGCAGGAACGAGGACAGGCAAGGGGCACCTGCTGCGTCCACATGGCCCTGTTTAAGTAGCTAAACGCACGCACACATCAGTGGGAAGTGCAGCCCCTGCTGTGAGCGTAGGGGGTTCGGACGTGCGGTGTCTCTGATCACTGAGCCAGGGCTGTTCGTGGGGTGGTTAGTGGTGTGTGGGGGAGTGGGCCGAGGATACACACACACACACACACACACACACACACACACACACACACACACTGTAGTTGTTATTGTTTTGTAGCCCGTCAAAGCACAGGTGCAGGTCGTAAAACGGACGAGAGAAGGGGGTGGCGTGTGGTGGAGGAGAAGAAGTAAGTGCTGCAGAGAGAGAGAGAGAGAGGGAGAGAGAAAGAGATAGGGAGAGAGGTGATGAAGAAGAAAAAATAAAGAAATACTTTAATCATCCAGAGGGAAATTTGGCACTACAAATCGCTCACAGAGAGAGAGAAAGAGAGAGAGAGAGAGAGAGAGAGAGAGAGAGAGAGAGAGAGAGAGAGAGAGAGAGAGAGAGAGAGAGAGAGAGAGAGAGAGAGAGAGAGAGAGAGAGAGAGAGAGAGAGAGAGAGAGAGACATTTTTGAATTGGTTGTAATTGTGAACAATAGCCAAGTCAAGTGATGGAGCTGTTGGTCAGGAGGTTTGACCCGGTGTATTGTGACTCACGGGACGTCAGGCTTGTTTCCAGTGGCCCAGCTGGTGATCAAAGTGAGGTCCAGCTTGGATGGAATCCTCTTCCTTGAGAGTGTCATGAATTTTCACTTTGATGGTTCAAAAGGTGGTCTTTCATTGGTCTACACAGATGTTTCTTTTAGCTGGAGATCCTGGTTCAGGCTGTTTAATATCATAATTGTGTAATATCATAACTGTATAATATCAAAACTGTATAATATCATAACAACATAGGAACAACAGAGGACAAAGGGAGAGAAAGAGAGGGAGGGAGAAAGAAAGGGGGGAAAGGAAGAGAGAGGGAGAGAGAGAGAGAAAGAGATCAAAAGAAAGGGAGTGAAATAGAGAGAGCAGGAAAGGGAGAGAGAGAGGGAGGGAGAGAGAGAGAGAAAGAGAGAGAGGGGAGAGAGAGGGAGGGGGAGAGAGATGGAAAGAGAGAGGGAGGGGGGGATAGAGAGAGAAAGAAAGAGAGAGGGAGGGAGAGAGAGAAAGAGAGAGAGAAGGGGAGAAAGAGAGAGAGTTATTAGCAGGCCATGCTGTGGTCTGACAGGACAGATGCTCTGTGGATTTAACTTTGAAGTTCAGTTTTGTTGTATTTTATGGTTTCTTTTGACATGTTTGCTGAAGTATTACTAGTATTGTAAATATTGCATTTACAATATTGATAGCTAAGGTTATTTAGGTTAGTTATAGTTAGCTAGGTTAATGGCTCAGAACACACAGCATTGAAACAATTATATGGGTTGCAATGTACACTGTATGCATTTGATTAGTGTGACAGTGTCCTCTTTGATTGGATTCAAATGTATGCTTCCCGTTTTATGTTTATGCCTGCTTTTGTTACGGTTTGGTAGCCGGTATGACTGTGTATGAACGAATAATGGACTCTGTAAGCGCTGTAAGGGGTGTCACGAAGAGCGCTATATAAATCCAATCCATTATTATTATTATTATTATTATTATTATTATTATTATTATTATTATTATTATTATTATTATTATTATTATTATTATTATTATTATTATTATTATTATTATTATTATTATTATTATTATTATTATTATTATTATTATTATTATTATTATTATTATTATTATTATTATTATTATTATTATTATTATTATTATTATTATTATTATTATTATTATTATTATTATTATTATTATTATTATTATTATTATTATTATTATTATTATTATTATTATTATTATTATTATTATTATTATTATTATTATTATTATTATTATTATTATTATTATTATTATGTGTTGGACCCAGGTGCAGAACAGAGTCGACGAGAGACAGATGTTGATTTTCGAATCAGGCACTACGACTTTAACCTCTTAGCAAGCACCCCCAAAATTGGCCATTTTAGTTTTAGTTTTTATATATTGAAATCTTTTATTCGGAATAACCCCTTGAGATGTAGCATCTCGTTTTCGAGGGGCTCCTAACACAATACAATGTATGTACATTTTCAGAAGAAAAGAAAAAAACACAAAAAACATTGGACATCGAAACAGTCTACTCTACAGCAACAAAATCAACTGAGAATGCCTTAAATAATAATTGGAATAATATGGAATCAAGTAATGTTTTAAATATTGCGGATAATTAAGATGAATACATTGGAAAATAAATTGTAACCAGTGGCGCTGTCTTCTTACAGTGGGAGAGGGCAAATTCAGTGTTTCATACATTAGACATTAGTGATGAGTTGTAAAAGGGCATCCAAGAGCAAATCTGGGGGGCTGCATACTTATTTTGCAAACCAAAACAACATACTTTATACTTATAGCACATGCATGAGCCTGGTCTCTTTTGAAAGAGGACATTCTGAAGTTTCTGATTCCAGAAGAAAATTCACTTTTAGTGCTAACGTAATAGAGTTACATAGGTCTGAACTTACTAAAAGTTTTTCTGTAGTAGTTAGTAGTCCAGAGGTAGTATTTCCCCAGAAGGTGGTATGGCTTACAAATCCAGACGGAGCCATAGCCTGAAGCCTTATGTAGTACATATCCAAATTTGAATTTCATAAAGATCCATTCAGAAATGAGTGATTAGGAGTGATTTCGGTAAACTGTGTACAAAGAAAAACTCAGTTTCTCATAATAGACTTCAATTCATTCGGCTGTTTTGCTCTTCCTGTTTTCGTGTTTTTTTGTTTTTTTGTTTTTTTTATTTAGATCCCCATGTGGTGTATCATTGGAAAGCCACACTCATTGGCTACAATGATCCACAGTCATTTTCGAGATCGGATCTAGATTGACGGAACTACTGCAGCCTGAGTTGGGAGTGGTATTTTGCACAATACCGTGTACTTTGCACAAGCCTCAAATACCGGCATGTAACTCGAGAACCGCTCAATGGATTTTGTTACCTGAAAGGGCTATCCACAGGCAACAAATGGGGCTTTAATTCGATATATATATTGTATTACAAAATATGCACACCCGAGCCACTAGGGGTCGCAAAGTGCCGGTTGCAAAAAGTCCGAAAAACGTCCCATATGTGGGACGTCGCTTAGAGTAGCTGAATGAACACACAGACGTTGGTGATAAACAAAAGGGGAGACATCTCTGTCTCAAACAGGTTAAATCTGAATCACAATACATAAGAACTCATCACAATAATCGGGGAAAACAAAAGGGAGAAAGCAAGGTCTTCAAAACACACTAAATAGTCATTACGTCAAACGATGGTGCTGCATATACATAGGATAAGAATAATCCTTTAACAACTAAATTCAATTGGCCATCAAAGTGGCACAGCGATTCAAAACATCGCAAACAAACGTATCCTCCGTGGCAAGGAGTGATAAGACTAAACATGTAGGTATACTCACGGACAGTTTCAGTGATCGACTGACAGTGTTTGTGTAACACGGAAGAGAATATAAAGAGACATTTAATGAGTCACACCAGGTACAAATGAGTGTAATTAGGACAGGTAGACAAGGCAATTACCCACCAGGTAACGCTAGAGGTTTGCTCCCTGAGGAGCGCAAACCCCAAATGTTACATGCTTTATTTTACCTAGAGTGGACGGGAATGATTGAAAGATCTTTTTTACAATAAGTGTTGCAATATAGGGGATACAGTGTGTGTGGAAGTGGGGGGCAATGGCCCCCTCCTGGATCCCCTACTACCGGCACCCTTGCAAGTGTGTGTATAAATAAAACGTTAGAAAAAGTCAACCTTTTCTTTCCCTGTTTTGGATTTTAATTGTGTACACGTTGTTAACCCTTTCACTGCCACACTACCAAAAGGTTAACCCTTTCACTATTCACTACCGTCTGTAGTGTGGTAGTGAAAGGGTTAACCTTCTGTAGTGTGGTAGTGAAAGCCGAAAGGGTTAATGTGCGAGTTCAGAATGTTTTACCCCTAGTCATATGTCCTATGTACTACTCAGTGTGCGAACCATACCAGGATCTGAACTAGTTTCAACTTTATGCCCCAAACGCTGCCGCCGAGGCACGGTGCTGGGAAAAGGAGCGCGCCTGTCGCATAGAAATGAATGACAGAAAGGACCTGACAACTCATAAAACTTCCCGGTCGACACAGGCCATAGCTATAGGTATGAGTATTACAGAACCACACATAGTCCACACCACACAGGTGTCTAAATACACATGCTCAGATGAACCCCTATAATAATAGGCAAAAAAAATGCAACATTATCGCCACCCACCTGTCCTGATGGTCCTCAAAATCTGCATGTCACAGAAGTAGTCCCCGCAGCAGGCTGCTTCGCCTTCTTTGTAAAATCAAAATTGGTTAGAAGGCTTACTTCTTTGATATTCCGTTTAACTTCTGGATGCGTCTATTTGTGCCTGCAGACTGCAGTGCAGCGCCGCCACGCTCAGAATGGTAAACGCAAGAATAGCATGCATGTTGCATGCATGTTGCATGCGTATTACGAGTAGGGTATATCTGCAGTGCCGCAACCCCATAGATTTATGCTATTGTCTATCACGGTGAATTAGTGCGCAAATCATTAATCATACATCAAAATAGCCTAATTTTATTATTATACACGATGATGACAATACAGAAAATTACAGAAAAATTTGAAATGCATGGCAAAAATTGCATTTATTTTCAGTAATTTAGAGACCCCCCACAAATTCACAAATCATGTTTTCAGGGGAGCTGATGTCTGATCTAGGGGAGCCAATGGCTCACCGAGCTGCCCCATGGTTCGCACCCTGGTACTACTGATGTAGTTGATTGGTCCTTTTTCAGCACAATCCATGCTGTTCTTCATACTGGATATCTGGCAACTCCACAAACGAATGCAAAGTCAATGGGGCCACACTTCAGTCTGGACAACTCCACAAGTTTTGACCCCATTGACTTTACATCAGTTTTGTAGCTAACTAGATAGAACTGCGGGTATTCACTATGAAGAACAGCATGGATTGTGCTGAGAAACAACTCTGATTATATAATATTATATACTATGTATGTATGTATGTATGTATGTATGTATGTATGTGTATGTATGTATGTATGTAT
Organism: Notolepis coatsorum; assembly: GCF_963971535.1. Classification (NCBI taxonomy): domain Eukaryota; kingdom Metazoa; phylum Chordata; class Actinopteri; order Aulopiformes; family Paralepididae; genus Notolepis; species Notolepis coatsorum. The sequence continues at coordinate 89,249,104 of NC_140178.1, read as the reverse complement.
GTATGTATGTATGTATGTATGTATGTATGTATGTATGTATGTATGTATGTATGTATGTATGTATGTATGTATGTATGTATGTATGTATGTATGCATGCATGCATGCATGTATGTATGTATGTATGTATGTATGTATGTATGTATGTATGTATGTATGTATGTATGTATGTATGTATGTATGTATGTATGTGTGTGTGTGTGTGTGTGTGTGTGTGTGTGTATTTATATGTGTATGTATGTGTTTGTGTGTGTATGTATGTATGAGATGTGTGTGTGTGTGTGTGTGTGTGTGTGTGTGTGTGTGTGTGTGTGTGTGTGTGTGTGTGTGTGTGTGTGTGTGTGTGTGTGTGTGCGTGCGTGCGTGCGTGCGTGTGTGTGTGTGTGTGTGTGTGTGTGTGTGTGTGTGTGTGTGTGTGTGTGTGTGTGTGTGTGCGTGCGTGTGTGGCTGCTGCTGGAGTCAGCACACAGAAACCATGTGTAGAGATCCACCTGCATGCAATCATCTGCACACAACATCCGTGCTTCTCCCTGAGTCAGCACAAAGAGACCAGAGGAACCCAATAACACAGTGGTTCTCAACATGGGGTCCAGGGACGGCCTGGGGAGGTATCAGGGGTCTCCAGGACTTATTTTATTATAATAATAATAATAATAATAATAATAATAATAATAATAATAATAATAATAATAATAATAATAATAATAATAATAATAATAATAATAATAATAATAATAATACAATACAAATTTATATAGCGCTTTTCTCAGTGACACTTTAGAGTGTGGGATTTAAAAAAAAAGAACAGCGAAACAAAACAAAACCCAACAGAACAAAACAAAACAAACAAACAAACAAACAAACAAACAAACAAACAAACAAACAAACAAACTAAATAAACAACTATGGGTCAAAAGCAGGAGTGAAAAGGTGGGTTTTGAGACTGTTTTATATGACAGTAGGGTGTTGGCAGGTGGGTTTTGAGGCTGTTTTAAAGGACAGTAGGGTGCTGACAGTCCGGATGTGGCTGGGGGGGGGGGGCAATCCAGAAGGAGGGAGCAGATGTAGTGTGGTAGTGAAAGGTTAACCGTCTGTAGTGTGGTAGTGAAAGGTTAACCTTCTGTAGTGTGGTAGTGAAAGCTTAACCGTCTGTAGTGTGGTAGTGAAAGGTTAACCTTCGTAGTGTGGTAGTGAAAGGTTAACCTTCTGTAGTGTGGTAGTGAAAGGTTAACCTTCTGTAGTGTGGTAGTGAAAGGTTAACCTTCTGTAGTGTGGTAGTGAAAGGTTAACCTTCTGTAGTGTGGTAGTGAAAGGTTAACCTTCTGTAGTGTGGTAGTGAAAGGGTTAAAGGCACATCCATATACTCAGCATGGCCTGCCACGATCCTTCATGAGTCAGAGGTTTTCAATATCCATGGTCTTGGCAGAGAGTAGCCGGATAACATCAAATGAATGCAAGTGGGGCTGTTATCACACACACACACACGCACGCACGCACGCACACACACACACGCACGCACGCACGCACGCACACACACACACACGCACACACACACACACACGCACACACACACACACACGCACACACACACTTGGAACTTGGAACACAGATTTTCATATGAGTAACTACAAGTGGTAAACTGAGTAGTGAGGTTTTGATTGGTTGAGAGAGAAAAGAAAAAATGCAAAACCGTCTCACTGCTGGAACATTGTTGGGCTTACAGTGAAAACCATGTTCCCTCCGCCTGTGTTCTTGGGGCGTTGGTGGTGATGATATATATACCACAGACATGAATGGAGATT
>NC_140178.1:89207403-89242403 GCF_963971535.1 Notolepis coatsorum | reverse complement strand
GAGTAATGCATTCTGGCCTTTAAAGGTCACACCTTTTCAGTGCACGTACATCTGGGTCTTTGATGGGCCTAATGGTCAGATTATTCTGGGCTACCTGGGTCAGAAAACATGTGTTTCAACAAGCCATTCAGATGTGCCTCTCCGTCATATACGTCAATCGGGGATCATAGACAATGCGCTCTATGACTCATGTGTGCGTGTGAAAAACGCCGACTTGCCCACCGCCTTTCTCATTTTCCACCCAACTGGTTGCTAAGATAGGTTTCTGACAACATTTTATAGGCACGAACTGCTGGATCTTACCTCATACAGTATTTGAACTGCAATGCCTAGTTTGACAGTTTGATCTGAATTTCTATTTGAGTCAGGCACAGTTCCGGAACACAGAACAGTACTGAAACAGAGGGGTATAGAGACATGCTAGAATGCATCATCTGAGGGGTATTTTTATCAAGAATGTTTGGGACCTCAGAGATCTATATTAACTTGTTGAAAAGGAGTATAATATGTGACCTTTAAACCCTTAAGTAAACTGTCAAACCGTTATCCATGAGATCAATAGCCCTAAGATTAAAGACCCATTCAGTGATCTTAAAGCAAACAAAACCCCTGCCTCATCACATAAAAAGGCAATGTAGACATTTTTGCTCTAGTAGTTGATTCACTCAGCTCTTGATACAAGGACTATCACTAGGAAATATGAGTTTTAACTAGTATTTGCTGTATTTTCAAGTTCAAGTTTCAAGTTTCTTTATTAGTTGTCATACAGAAGTACAGAATACTTTTATACAAAATGCTTCTTTCTGTTACGCTCCAGAGACTGTGCTAGACAAAAATAGATAAGTATAAAATAAAATAAGTATAGCAAGTATAAAATAGAAGTCACGTACGTAGACACAAGTGTTCAGTATGTACATATGTACAATGTTCAATGCAGAGTAGAAGTAACTGAGTTACCATACAATATACTATACACAATATACTAATATACAATATACTATATAGTGCAAAGGAGAAATGGAATGAGGTACAATTTAGGTACAATTTACAGTAAGGTGTAATGAGGTATGGGTTGTAGTGCAAATTCTTTACCAATAAATATAAAGTGTGTTTAGGTGTTCTAAAGTGTGTAAAGTGGGTGCTGCAGTGAGTTGTTTGTTTAAAGTGAGTGTGTGCGTGTGGATGTGTGTGCTGTGAGCACATTTGATGGTTGTTACATAGTGTTATTGTCGTTGAGCATCCTGATGGCCTGGGGATAGAAGCTTCTCCTGAGTCTCTCTGTGCTTGCCATGAGACTCCGGTATTGCTTGCCTGACCGCAGTAGTTCAAAGAGGCAGTTGTTTGGATGGCTGGAGTCTTTGATAATTCTCTTAGCCTTACCCATGCACCGCTTGTTGTAAATGCCCTGGAGAGTGGGAAGCCCACCTCCAATTGTGTGTTCGGCTGAACGGGCCACTCTCTGTAGTCTGCTACGGTCTTGTGCGGTGCTATTCCCAAACCAGGAGGTGATATTGCCAGTCAGGATGCTCTCTATTGTACATGAGTAGAAGTTCTTAAGGATCTTCTGACTGACTTGGAACTTCCTTAGGTGCCTGACTATACTCTGGTTCATGACGGGTTAAGAAAGTTCCAAAAAGCTTATTTCTACAGATTGGTCTACAGATCAAACTCTTCACAAATGTATTTGATTATCCCCCACTTTGATATCATCAAGAATCACATAATGGGGCTTTAATGGATCAGAGCTGGTTATCTGGGGTCAATACGGCTCAGATATGGAGAAAAACACCACCCTGCCATCATGTGATGTTGATGTGAATAATGATGATGATGATGATGATGGAGGCGATGCAAATTATGACTGATAGGTCTATTAATAAACCTGACTGACCGCAGACAAGCGGAGAACAACAGGATCACTATGGACGAGAGGCCCCATGATGTCTCCGCACGGAGCAGTCGGACTCTCTGACAAGAGACAACAAACCCCTTCCAACCTTCTCTCTCTCTCTCTCTCTCTCTCTCTCTCTCTCTCTCTCTCTCTCTCTCTCTCTCTCTCTCTCTCTCTCTCTCTCTCTCCCCTCCTCCCTCTAACCTCCTGTACTGATTCCTGCTGACTCGGTGGTTTGAGTTGAGTTGTGTTGTGTGTGAAGGTCAGTGGAAAGACTCCAGAGTGGGGAGGGACACGGCGAGAGAGAGAGCGAGGAGAGGAGAGAGGAGAGCAGCGGAGTGTTGACCTCTGATCGGCCCCGACCGCTCCGTCCGCATGCAGTGAGTCACGGAGGAGTCGCGGAGCCCAGAGAAGCCCCTGTGTTGTGGATGAGCGGAGGACAGTGGGGAAGGCTGTTGTTGTGTGAGGCGGAGGGAGCTGCCTGCACAGGCTTGACAAAAGAGAGAGTTGTGCCGAGGAGGTGCTGGTGGTGGAGGACAATGAGACGGTTTGTGCAGAGGTGGTGTGGAAGACCCGATCCCCACAGTAAGCGTCTTACTGTGAAAGCCTGCTTTGTCAGAGGGAGGGAGTCTATAGAATGAAGATCCATTCTCCAGGGGGATTTCCCTCTCTGTGGAGGGATTGGCACTAATATTGCAGAAATCAAAAGGGGGCGTTTGAGCAGATTTTCATTTCAATATTATAAAAGATGGATAATAATAATAATAATAATAATAACTTCATTTGTATAGCACCTTTCATACAGGGGATTGCAGTTCAAAGTGCTTTACATCAGTAAGAAATAAGACATACAATCTGTGTAAAACAAGCAGCGAGAGCAAAGCATAAAGTGGGATAAAATAATGCAGATATATTAATAGTGAGACTATCTGTATGTCATGTATGTCATATATGTCCTGATGAATTGAAAATGGGGGACCCTGATGTAAACAAGACGAAAGTCTTTCTCTGGTCTGCATCCCCTTAACAATTGTGTGTATTGAGCTGTACTGTATTGTACCCATTCTACAATCTGTTAATAAAGTTTTCAATCAATCAATCAATCAATCAATCAATCAAATCATATCAGAACCTCACGGTTCTATTTGGATGGTAAATAATCATTCACGTCAATACATGCAATGCCTGCATGCAAACAATTTCTCTTTTACATACAAATAGACCAACAAACAGACATAAGATAAGATGTTCCTTTATTAATCCCCTTGGGGAAATGCATGGGTCATAGCAGCACGGGGGAGTGGAAGGGTACAGGCAGGGTGATATAAATTACAATAAAGACATGTGAATAAAAGAAAAGTCTGTATCTGTAGAAGGTAAAGAACAGGATAAATCGCTAGCATCGTTACCAGCAGGCATGGAATCCTGTAACAACGCGAGCATGCACATTCACAAGCATGTATCAATTCATCGACAATTTTTATAGCTTGGCTTTCTATTGCATCTTTGTAAAGCACACAGGGGTGCTTGTGTGGTGGTTTAGTGTTTAATTAACCAGATGGCTAGCGAAAGATCTGTGTTGACGTTGTGTGTGGTGGAAGCATGATTTCTGTTGTGCAATGTGAGCTGTGATTGGTTGCCTTTGGTGGGGAGAGACAGAGATACAGACATACAGACAAACCATTGGCCTCTTTGGCACCCCGCCGTAAAAATGATCTGGGTCTGGTTTGCCGGACAGGTGAGACATATACTCTATAACAGGGGTGGGCAACTTTGTATATGGTGAGCAGTGGCGTCGTTAGCCCTGGGCTTCCGGGGCTTTAGCCCCGGATGTTTTTCTCCTAGCCCCGGATCTAAAAAAAAAAAAAATTGATTACATTTTTTTTTTTTTTTTAACTTTTTTTTAACTTTTTTTTAATGTCAGCATCCCCATTGTCTGTGCTGAATGTTTGTTAGTGTTTGGTATTTTTTGTTGGTTTTTAGTACTTTTAAAGATATTTAGTAAGTAGTTTTCATTTGATCCTATAATTCTTTCATTCACCGATTTGTGGACTTTTTTTTTAGTGTCCTGAAAGGCGCCTTATAAATCAAATGCATTATTATTATTATTATTATCATCACCCAGGAGGGAAAAGACACTTTGGATAGTAGGGACTGCATCTCTGCCTGTCCTGACCAGGAAACACTTTGCAACTGTGATCTCCTCTGGCAATAGTTGGATATTGTAATGTGTGGCGAGGGGTTGCAGCAATTCCACTGAGAGAAACTGGTCTGAGGCTGGATAACATGCCTGTATGCCTCTCATACGTTGTTCTCCAACTCATGAGAACCTGCTCTCAAGCTCTTGCAGCATTCTGTCGACGACTGGATAGAACAGTCTCTGTCTCAGCTGATCTCCTGAGCTGAGGTCTGAGCTTGTGCCACAAGATCACTCAACTACATACTCGTCCATCCTTTTCTGCTTCCTCCTTTGGCTGGTAGTATGTTCCTCAATCCAAAGGCCATTACATATGGCCTTTGTCCTGTCATACATGTCCACTGCCATCTCTGAGGTGCGATAACCTTTGAGTGTGTCCTGCACTGTGCTTTTAAATAGTACAGATATTGAAGATGTGCACTTTAACGCAGCAGCACCTGGAGCCATCCATACCCATGTCCAGTGTCCTATAATAAGCTTTAATCGAACCTCGGATAGTCCGGTTGGTTTGGGGTGGTGTGAAAGCTCATTCACTCTTGCAAGTGAACCCTGCTGCGGTTCATTTGAGATGTGAATGCAAAGCGGACCAAAGGCAGGAAAATACCCAAAAATCTAATATTTTTTTTATGAGAAGACTGAAACATATGTATATAATGAAACACACAATAGTTTTTTTTCGATTGCCTAAGCATGATTTTGAAAACGGGGCCCGGTGTTTCAAAACACACAATTAGCACAACCACACACACAATTATTACACAAAGATCCTTTGCTAAATTAAACACTTGTCAAAACCATACACTAATTTTGTTACCATATGAAACACACGTTACATAATGACTTAATTCTGTTTGAACCAGTTACACACACTGCTGTGCTTAACCTAAAACACATTTAGCAATTCTACTTCTCAGTGATTAGAGTACTGTAAGTGAAGTACGCAGAGAATGTATTGTATATTTTCACGTTCTCTGTGTACAGTACTTCACTCTCCTTCCATTTTGGTTGAAGACAGGTGAACTCACCTGCTGCATTTTTATAGTGCTTAAACCTGATTGTGTATCTACAATTAAGCAATGGTGTGTTTGCGCATCTGATGGCTGTGTTTAACCAATTGGCTCATATGTGGTAATTTGACATTCTGTGTCTAATGTAATGCAAGTGTGTTTAGTGTTTTGCAAATCACTGTGTGTATTGTTTTGCAAAAAGTGAGGCTGACATTGTAGGGGTGCAAATCTGGGCCTATATTTTGCTCCTTGAGTGTAAGGTTTTGATAATTGTGTAATACTTTTGATTTGAGTGTTTATGCAATTGAAGAAAACTGTAAAGACTAGAGATGAACTGTTTATTTATTTTGTACATAGGCTGTGCATATGTTTGTTTGTTTGTTTATTTGCTTATGTGTATGATTCTTAACTGTGTTTTTATTTTGTTATTGGTGTATATGTGTATGTATGTACAGTATATGTATATATATATTATATATATTATATATATGTGTATATATGTATATTTGTACTCCTGTTGGGGCTTCTTGGACCAGATCAATGTTTTATCTGGCTAAATAAATAAATAAATAAGAAACTGATGATTTGGTCCTGTTAACTTTGGATTTTCTATGGGGACTGCCCAGATCCCTCTCATGGACCTGGACCTCACTTTGAGAACCTCTAATGATACTAGTTATTCAGTATTCATCTCTAATTACTCTAAAATTGCGTATTTCTGTGCTTAAAAAAAGGGCTGAAGCCCCCAATGTTTTCTAACCCTAAAAACGCCCCTGATGGTGAGGGCCACAAAATGTCCACAATCAATCTGGGGGGCCGCATTGTTTATCGGCAGTCCCGCCAGTAGTACCCCATCACTCAAATAGCCCTAATAGTCACAAGGTATATAAACAATTATAATTTGTTGTAACTTTGTTTTTATTCCATTTCAAATGCATTTAGTAATGCAATTTCAACTTTATGAATTTATAAACAGCTGAATTTAAAAGTATTGCTGTGTAACCCCAAATATATACAAAAATGATCAATTATAATTAAGGCTTCTAATAAAATAAATTTATGAACTTAAAGCCCACTGCTCAACAAACACAAAGCAGCATTCCTGCTGCATTTCACAGTAAATCAAAAGTGCAATAATAAATGATTTTGTTAAATGTATAAACTTTTATCCTGCTACTAAACAAAACATTATAACACTGAAATGCATGTTATGGATATGAAGCACTCAGGAATGTTTTGTTTAGTAGCAGGATAAAAGTGTATACATTTAACAAAATCATTTATTATTGCACTTTTGATTTACTGTTGTAGTGAAATGCAGCAGGAATGCTGCTTTGTCTTTGTGTTATTAGTGTTATCTGAACACTACAAAAGTAAACAAGTAAAGTGCAAGTAAAGTAAAGTGCAATACTACATGCCTCCCATTGACCCTTTATCAAACTGGCATGACATTCACCCTCGCCCCACAGTGGGTCAATAATGGTTATAATAATAATAATAATAATAATAATAATAATAATAATAATAATAATAATAATAATAATAATAATAATAATAATAATAATAATAATAATAATAATAATGGTCCCCTCTCTACACCTCTCCATCATCTCCCCCCCCCTCTCTACACCTCTTCATCATCTCTTCCCCCCTCTCTACACCTCTTCATCATCTCCTTCCCCCCCCCCCTCTACACCTCTTCATCATCTCCTCCCCCCCTGTCTTTAATGAGACACTTGTGGTCTCTCTTGTTGGCGCACAATAGCAGGAATGTCAACTTCAATGTTTGTGCATGCAATCTGCATCAGATGAAATAATGTTTCATCCGACAGCCTGTTTCTCTCCTTTGACTTGATGTGCTTCATGTTTGAGAAATTGCTCTCGCATATGTATGTGCTCCCAAACATACTGGCCATAGAGAGGGCAAAGTCCCTGAGGAGTGGGAAGCGGGGCTCAGGTAGCAGTTTCCAAAATGAAATTCCCCTCTCATTTCTCTTTGCTTGAAAAAAAGGATCTGACTGTAGCTCGCACAGTTCAAGCTGCAACGGTGGGGGCTGCTCTGACACCGTAGCGGTGAGGGGGCCGGCAAACAGCGCTATCCGTGACTGCATGCCGTTGAAATCTTCGAACCGATCATTGAATTGCATTTCCAGTGTTTCAATGTCGCTCCTGTACTTTCCGACGGCTCAGCCATCGGATTTCTGTGTGTAGCTGCAAGTCGCCATAATCAGTGTCCATCTCTTCCAAAAAGGAGACAAACTTTCTATGGTTTAGTGACCTGTTGCCTCCACGAATTAGATTGGTAACCTTGGTAACCAAATCCATAACATGGCTGTATAGTCAAGCTTCTTGGCACAGAGAGCCTCCTATATCAGATAAAAAAAAAGAAAAACGATTTAACGACTCTCGCATATAATTTGACTACACTCGATTCGCATTGGTCATTATTAGTGACCCACAATAGATGGAAATTATGTTAGCGAACTTACCTGATGTATAATGCAGTGCAGCATTGGACACTCAACGCCACTCTGCCTTAGAAGCCCAGCGAATCCTGTGCGTTTTCCTTTCATTGCCGGTGCTCCATCGGTAACAACAGCCGACAGTTTATCAAAACCCCCATATTGCTGCACGGCACTTTCAACAGCGTTTCATATGTCCACACTAGGGCTGACCCCTATTAGTCAAATAGTCGACTAATCGATCGAAAGGAGCCATAGTCGACTGCCAACTCTTCTTAGTCGAATACAATACAAAAAAAAATTAAAATTAAAAAAAAAATTAAAAAATAAAAAAATATTATAATTTTTTTTTTTTTTTTTTTTTATATATTGGCCTGGGGCCGCATGAAACGTCGGTGAGGGCCGCATGCGGCCCGCGGGCCGCCAGTTGCCCCTCCCTGCTCTATAATAATAATAACAACACAATGCGCATAGTCTATGTACAGGCCCCCCCTGGTATCATATACAGATTATATCCTAAGTCAACCCCAGATATACTGTATACACAGCATAGCTAACTAAGTCTACTCTGTACAATGTGCGATACTCCATACTGAGTCTTAGTCTACCCCAGTGGTGGAAAGTAACTAAGTATTTTTACTCAAGCATTGTTATTAAGTACAATTTTTTGCTACTTGTACTTTACGTGAGTATTTTCATTTGAGGGAACTTTATACTTTTACTCCGCTACATTTATCTGAACCTATAGTTACTAGTTACACTAGTTACTTTGAAGAAAAGGATTTTGCATAGAAAACATGGCAAACATTTATGAAGATTATATACTTTCACATTTGAAGCCTGTCAACTTCAAGAGGACATAAGAAGAGCAGCATAACTGGACCACATACCACTTTAACAGAACCTTTAATCAGAGCAGCAAAACTGGACCACATACCACTTTAACACAACCTTTAGCGGTCAATGGATCGAGGATTGAATGCTCCCAAGCACTGGAATACACAAACGTCATGTAGAATGCATACTCTTACTTTAGATACTTAAGTACACTCAATAGCAATCAATACTTCTCTACTTTCATAATTTGAATGGAGAACTTTTACTTTTACCAGAGTACTCACTTAAGTAAAGGAACTGTGTACTTCTTCCACCACTGGTCTACCCTGGTATAAGTAAACAAATTAAGAGGATTAAAAATTAACATAAGATATGCATATACAAGTAAGATCTAAGGTGCTAGTACTGTAAATTAATGTAACATGTGCCAGTCCTTGCCCATGCCATGCATGCAAGCACAAAATGTATGTGGAAAGGGTTCAAATAATCTACGTTTCTCAAGAAGACACAACGTTAGTGATTTTTTTACACCCTATTAAATATGTTTCTAAAGATGATCCGTGTCACCAGTACCTTCCATTTGTATGTGTCACGGTTCCTACCTGGCTTCTCTCTCTCTCTCTCTCTCTCTCTCTCTCTCTCTCTCTCTCTCTCTCTCTCTCTCTCTCTCTCTCTCTCTCTCTCTCTCTCTCTCTCTCTCTCTCTCTCTCTCTCTCTCTCTCTCTCTCTCTCTCTCTCTCTCTCTCTCTCTCTCTCTCTCTCTCTCTCTCTCTCTCTCTCTCTCTCTCTCTCTCTCCCTCTCTCGTCAAGTCAGGTGCAGAATGTAGGTGTGATGCTGTCAGCGGAGCAGCTGATTGACGTCTGTGGACCAATTACGTCAGTAATATAACCCCGCCCCAGATGTCATGAGGCTGCCAGATCGTAACTTCGTATTTCCAAGTTAGTCGTGTTATTCTGCACTCGCCAAACTGCCCATGAGTAATACCTGTGTGAGTAAACCTTGCCATAGGAGGATAATATGTTCGCTAATGTTCTTTGTTATCATGTCACTTTGATTGCCGTGTCAATCTGTTACGTTAATGTGTTATATCGCTGTGTGTATATGCCGCATCGTCGTCGGACGTTTAGTCCCTGTGTTGTGTTTTGGAGACTTGATTTCTCCCCTTTGCTTTCCCTCTTCTGGAGACAAAGTATTCTCCTCTTTTGTTTGTATACAACTCTGTCGTTTGACGTGTGTGCCAAATAACGTGTTTTGGAGACGGTGCTCTCTCCACTTTGTTTTCCCCGTTATCGTGATATTTTCAGATGCAGATTCATCTCACTTTTGTTTACACACCATCGTTTGCGTCATTGCGTGTGCTGTTCGTTACACAAATTAAAGTAACAGTGCCTTGTTTGAAAACCAACATCTGCCTCTCGTCATATCTGTTCTGTACTGCACCTGGGTCCAACACACCTACCAACTCGTAACACTCACTCTCTATTCTGTTCTCTAGCCCATTGTTCTTCAACCATGTCTAACCCTTGTTCTCATCCTTCTCCGCAGTCCTACCTGGCTCTTCACCCTGTTCTCTGGCTCCCGACAAAGACGTGCTCTGACCCCTGCCTGCCTGACAAACTCTCCTTGCCTTTTCCCGGAACGTATGAGGACCTGCACCCGTCTTGATCCCTGCCTGGCTAACTCCCCTGCACCCGTCTTGATCCCTGCCTGGCTAACTCCCCTGCACCCGTCTTGATCCCTGCCTGGCTAACTCCCCTGCACCCGTCTTGATCCCTGCCTGGCTAACTCCCCTGTACCCGCTCTGACCCCTGCCTGGCTGACTACTCTGTTCCCGTGTATCGACCCCTGCCTGTCTGACTCTCCTGTCACGCGCACGCCCCTGGACTGTACGAGTGCTCCCTCCGTGTATCGACCCCTTCCTGAATATTCGACCATTCTATATATATATATATTTTTTTTTATATATCTTTCTTCCCCTCCTTTTTCCCGATTTTTCTCCCATCCCACCCTTCCTGGTTGTTGCATACTTTCCCCTACTGTTGGTCCGGGAGACCGGAGACTGTCACATGCTTTCCTCCGACGCATGTGCAGCCTGGGGCAGGCCAACCTGGCCGCGCAGGTTCTCACCGGGGAGAGTGTAGCGTGTGGGAGGCCACACTATCTCTCCTCAGTTCCAACCCTCGCTGAGCAGGCGCCCCGACCGAACTGTAGGGGTCGCTGTCCACAACGCCCAGGACCCACCCTTCAGCTTCCCACCCCCTGATACAGCCAATTGTATCAGTGTGAGAGGCCAGCCAAGCTGATAGCAACGCCGGGAGCTGGATTCAGGCGAATCCTAGTGTCTCCCGGTGTTGGTGACAAACGTAATCTCCGTGCGCCACCTGCCCCCCCCAACCATTCTATATTTATTAAATATACCCAAGACTGGGTTTGAACAAGACCTGTCTATCTTTGCTCTGTACTGCATATTGGGTTCAATACCCAGAGACGTAACAGTATGACTATATGGTCCTTATCTGAGCAGTAGCGGGCCTCATCTGAACAGGTATAGTGCATGAACTCTCTCAAGGTTGAACATAAATGCATGTGCACATACACATAGGCACACACAAATGTGCACACACACGCACACGCACACACACACACCATACCATATTTCCTAGTCGTGCAGAGAGTGAAGTCACAAGGATTAATTCATCATACATTATTTATCACTGGGGTCAGGGGAAAGTTATTCTGGCCATAGTGTAAACACAATACAAGCCTGACTAGATAACAGTTTCCTCATAGAAAAAACAAAACCAAGAACATTAATTTTATCTTTAGTATGTCCTCCCTATAGCAGATGTTCACACTGAGGTCAGAACACATTTTAACTCAAACTGATACTGTACTGTACTGTACTTGTGCTTCACACACACACACACACACACACACACAAATAAACACACACATACACACACAAAATAAACACACACATACACACAAATAAACAAGCACACACACACACACACACACACACACACACACACACACACATATAAACACACACACACAAATAGACACACACACAAATAAACACACACCCACACACACACACACACTCTTAGCTGTCCATCGTGTTCGATGACGACGCTTGCTCCAGGGATGGGGGCGGGGGGAGGTTTAGCGACGCTGCCGCTGGTGCCACTTCTTGTGGCGTTGAGTCCGATCCTTGAGCCGCACACCTCCTCACCCACTCTCCTCCAGAACTGGGTCGCATGCACACACACACACACACACTCGCACACGCACGCGCACGCGCACACACTGTAGCTCTATCTCATGGCTTCCCTCCAGCCTCAGGCCTCTCCCAAACTCAGTCTGCAGTGGACCAGGTAACACTCAGTTGGTTTTGGCCGGAGTCCATGTGATCCCAACTGTGCAAACCAAGGACCGCTGCCAAGACGCTTGTTACACCCTCAGCCTCACGGAGAGAGTTTACACAAAAAATATGATAAAAGCCTCAACACTAAATCTGAGTATACAGCCACACTACAGTAGGGACTGCGGAGAGAAAAGAGGGGGGAAACTCTTAAGAATTTCAAGAGGAATTTCAGAGACTAACGTGTACAGAACAGCTCCAGATCTAAACAGACTGGAACAGTCATTATCAACATGTGATTAAGACGCTCAGTGCTGAGAGAAAACGAGAAGTGTGCACCAATTACTGTGTATCATAGTTGATCTAAATACTGAGGAATGAGGTGCAGAGTTCACAGCAGGCAACACACACACACACACACACACACACACACACACACACACACACACACACACACACACACACACACACACACACACACACAGAGTGTGATTAGATATGGTTTACATGTGGGATTTCTGACATTAGCTTTGTCTAGAAGTTGTGTCATGGTCATTGACTTGAGATAGCTGTTGTGAGATCGCTGTTGTTTCGTGTCTCTGATTTTATCTACTTCATATTATTTATATGATGTATTATGTCCTTATGATATGCAATGTCTCTGATGTAATCTGATGTTTGTGACAAAATGTTCACCTATATGATGCCCTTGTTAGTCTAAGCTTAATGTTAGGCTATATGATGCTGTTGTTAGTATAAGCCTAATGTTAGCCTATATGCCCTTGTTAGCCTAACCCTAACCTTAATGTTAGCCTATGTGCCCCTGTTAGGGCTATATGATGCCGTTGTTAGTCGGAGCCTAATGTTAGCCTATATGCCCTTGTTAGCCTAACCCTAACCTTAATGTTAGCCTATATGGTGCCCTTGTTAGCCTAAGTTTATGTTAGTTAGCCTATATGATTCCCCTATTAGCCTAAGCTTAATGTTAGCTTACAGTATATGCCCTTGTTAGCCTAATGATAGCCTATATGCCCTTCTTAGCATATCCATAATGTTAGCCTATGATGCCCTTGTTAGCCTAAGCTTAATGTTAGCCTATGACACCCTTGTTAGCTTAAGGCTAATGATATATGTTGCCCTTGTTAGCCTAAGCCTAATGTTATTGATTGATTGATTGATTGATTGATTGATCGATCGATTGATTTATTGATTGATTGATTGTAAACTGTATTAACAGATTGCAGAATGGGTACAATACAGTACAGCTCAATACTAACAACTGCTAAGAGGATGAAGACCAGAAAAAGACTTTCGTCTTGTTTACATAAAGGTCCCTCCATTTTCAATTCATCAAGAGTGTAAAAGGTTATAACATTTCAGAGTGCCAAATCCATAAAAAGACTAGTCAAACACATCTTCCATAATATGTCTCATTCGATGCTGATTATTGTACACTGCCCCACTCAAAGAAATAAAAATAAAGTATTCCAGAGTACATACAGGCTATAGTATCTATCTACAGTAGGCTATATCCTATGATCACACACTAGACTGACCTGATGAAGATCCACTATGGATCAAAACGCTGTCATACTTTTGATCAATACGTATGTTAAAATGATACCACTGTGTGTGGATTCTACTGCTAAGTTATGTTCTGTACAACTGTCAACGTGTGTATACTGTAGTTAAAACCTCACACAATTTACTCTCTCTCATTGATGCGTTTTTTTTGTTTTGTTTGTACTAACTGGCAGTGCGCCATCTTACGAGTGTTCCCGTAAACACTCACCAATCTGGACCCGGCTGCTGAGCTGTGCCAACATGTAACTGGGACTGTGGTCGACCACAACGCAAGAATGAGAGCTAAACCGAACCAGAAGTGAGCCGAGCAGAGCAGCAGCAGGCCTGCGAGCAGCTGCACGGAGAATAGAATTTATAAGGGAGGTGGCAATTTGGAAGCTCAACACTGACGGGAACTGTTGTTTTGTTTGGGACAAATTCCCATGGATACGGACAAAAAGGCATAGAATCAAAATCGTGCTCTGAATACCAGAGAATTACCTGAGAAATGCATATAATTTGAGCGCTGTCAGGGACAGGACAGGAGCATTTTGAAATGCCAGTCGGTGGACTTGTGTTTCGGGTATACGGGGTTCTGTTATATAGGTTTCAGGTTGCAACTTGAGCGGCCAACGAAAATGGGCCAACGTTCATTTACCTTTAAGGTGCTCGTCAACTGTTTGTTTTCTGTTTTTACGAAGACACTGGGTAACTATACTGTCCTCACGAGAAGAAAGATACCTTCAGGCCTAAGTATGATAGCCGGGTCTGTCTGAACAAATAATATGTGTATGTGCCTTTTACAACCAAGACATGTCACAGGGTTGTTGCCTCTGCTCTCCCTTCAGGGTAGATGTGTTGAAAGCTCCCAGGGAGGCGGGGGGGGGGGGGGGGGGTACATTAGAGTTCTGGTTTCCTTGTGTTTCCCTTAAAAAACAGCCCTTCGACACAGTCAACCATCAGATCCTCCTCGCGTCCCTCACAGGAATGGGAGTGACTGGCTCTGCGCTGACATGGCTGACATCATACCTCAATGACCGCTCCTACCAAGTGTCATGGAGAGGGACCCTGTCGGCCACCCGCCCCCTGCGGACGAGTGTCCCCCCAGGGCTCGGGTCCTAGGACCCCTTCTCTTCTCCCTCTACACTAAATCTCTGGGTAACATTATCACGTCTCATGCCTTCTCGCATCATTGCTATGCCGATGATACTCAACTCTTCCTCTCCTTCCCTCCCTCAGATATCCACGTCTCTGAGCGGATCTCGGCCTGTTTGTCCAACATCTCCGCCTGGATGACCACCAACCACCTCAAACTGAACCTAAGCTAAACAGAATTGCTCCACCTGCCGGCCAAATCCTCCCCCCTGACCGACCTTTCCATCACAGTCGAGAATGCAGCTGTGACCGCGTCCCCGACCGCCAATAACCTTGGTGTTGTCCTCGACGACCCAGTTGAACTTCTCCGCTCACATCGCAGCGACAACCAGAACCTGCAGATTCCTCCTGAGCAACGTCAGAAGGATCCACCCCTTCCTGACAAAAGAAGCCACCCAACTCCTCGTCCAACAGTCATCTCCTGCCTGGACTACTGCAACGCACTGCTTGCTGGCCTCCCGGCCACTGCCACCAAGCCTCTTCAACTCATTCAGAACGCAGCGGCCCATCTGATCTCAAACCTACCAAAGTGAGCCCATGTCACCCCACTTCTTAGGGACCTGCACTGGCTCCCCATTGCCACACAAATCCGCTCAAGGCCCTCGACCTGGCATACCGTGCGGCAAGGGGAACCGCTCCCGCCTACCTCCGGTCAATGGTTTCTAACTACACACCCTCAAGACCCCTACGCTCTGCATCTTCTGGCCGCCTCAGACCTACTCCTATCCGAGCTCCGGGGAGGGTCATCAAGGAGAAGCCACCTTTTCTCAGTCCTTGCCCCACAATGGTGGAACGAACTGCCCACCACAGTTAGGAGGACAGCCGAAACCCGTCCAATCTTTCGCCGTCAACTAAGACACACTTGCTTCAACCATTATCTGAAATGATATTTTTTTTTAATTATTAGAACATTTGAAAAATCGAACCCTAACTAACCTTACTGTCATGCACTTGTCCTAATATACTAAGCTACACTGTAGCACTCAACACTTTGATGAACATTGTTACTCAGCTGATTTAAGTTGTGCCCTTCCTGATGACTTGTCGTACAGAACTTGTAAGTCGCTTTGGATAAAAGCGTCAGCTAAATGACTAAATGTAAATGTAATGTGAAACAGCAGGGTCCCCCAATTGGGGGACCTTACAGCTTAACAGGTTAAGAAGAGCCCTAAATAAGTGTTATTGAATAGTATCATCATCAAACCTTTGTTTATGCTTGTTAAAATCATTGAGGTTGCCCTCATATCCAATGATGACAAGTTAGTTTATCCAGTCTAAAGGGATATATCTCTCAGATGATGACAAGTTAATTTATACAGTCTAAAGGGATATATCTCTCAGATGACGACAAGTTCGTTTATACATTTTAAATAATAATCTCTTTATTACCATTACTTTATTTTTTATACATGTGTAACATCTGCATTTAACCCCATCCCAACTACTTTGGAGCAGCGGGGGGAGGGGGGGGGGGGGGGAGGGGGGGGGGGGGCAGCCGACCACAGTCTGGCGGGCCAGTTCTAATGCTAGGAGAATACCAAACAGAAAACAAAGGTTCCCTTCTAAACAACCCAAACAGGTGTATCATTGAGGTATCACGTTTCTCTCTCACTTGTGCTCACTAGAGAGTGAACCACAACGGATCTGACTGCAGAGCCAAATCAAATGTAATTCATACAGGCCTTATACCAGTCAAGATCAAAGTAAATTTACTGAACATGATTCTGCCTGCTTGAGATGCAGGAAGAAGTACTACATCGTTTCTTTACTTAAAGAAAAGTCTCTATAAAATAGTACTCTATAAGTAAATGTATTCCATTAAAAATGTTATAACTGAATGCACATAAGTATCAAAAGTAAAAGTATATAGTTTATTATGATGTTCTTGTATTTCATACTCATCAGCGCCCAAGGACCAAACTCTGCACCATGGGAGATTGGGCTTTCTGCTCATCCGCTCCCCAATCTGTGGAATGCTCTCCCTGACCACCTGTGGATGCTTTTAAAAAGGGCCTCAAAACTCAGCTTTTTAATAGCCTTTTGTTAATTTTTATCTAGTTTTAGCTCCACACATTGTATGTTCTTTTACCAGTTTTAGCCCTTCTTATTTTATGTTTTTTACCCTTTTACTAGTTTTAGTGTTCTTTTGACTCCTTACTAATTTTAGTCTTGCTTATTTTATAAAATATATATATATATTTTTTTACTCTCTTGCTAGCTTTTATGTTATTTTACAATGTAACGCTTTGGGATGTGCTCCACAACTATAAAGAGCCCTACAAATCAAATATTATTATTATTATTATTATTCATCAAGTCAGAAATTCCTGGGTTTACCACCAGGAAGATTCACGCGAGCCGCCGACATAAGTGGTAAATACCAGTGATAAACTTGGGCGCCGTGCCATGATACCCGAGTTGGGATTCATAAAAGTTGATAAAATCACTTGCAACATGAAAGAAGTGTTTTAAATATTTATATGTAAATAAATAAATAAATATGATAAATAATAATAATAATTTATATATACAACTGTTGGATATAATTATTTGCATATATCCCTGTGCACATACCTGTATACAGTAGTACTATATTAGATCTATAAGATCTATAGCTGTATATATCCCATACCACTCTAAATAGTTATACCACTGCCAGTATGGCTTACCTAGCATATTTATACCTGTACCACTGTACATAATTATACTGTCAGTTTAGCATATATTACTCAGTAGCTTGTCATTTATATCACATCCAATCACTTGCACATTGTATGTACTGTTACATTTGCCATTTATTTTCATTGTATAGCAGTTATGCTGTGCAATGACAATACAGCATTTGAATGTAATCTAATCAAAAGTGTTGAATAACCTGGCTGCATCTGCTGCTGTCTTGAATCTGATTGGTTCTCAATTCTTGACCTAACCAGTTACCTGAACGCCATCACTCCATATTATACAGGATAACGTTTCTCATTTAGGTCCCACTATATCAAATAAAATCAATAACATCAATAACATTTTAACAGGCCCTGATTTTAGATGGCATGCGCCTAAGTATACAGACATTTAACACGATCAGTCAATTAACACAGGTGTTGGGCCAGGGGGTATAATATATATGCACCTTACAATACATAATTCAGTTACCCTGAGACCGTCCCCTAAGTAACACATATATGGCCTTTACACAACAGGAATGCTGGAATGGAGCCCAGGTGGGCTTGGTTTCCCGGTTCTCCTCTCGGAGGAACCAAAACGTCACCATGCCCATATAAGGACTAAGGACTTCCTCCAGCAGGCTGGGCCACGGTGGGATTATCTCAACCGTATGTTTAATTCATAGCTAATTAATTAAGTATCATGTTGCAGATAAAATGCCCCTCATCTAATGGCCATCAACCTGTCAGAGACGGAGAGAGATAATTCCGGTGGGCCATGAATAGAATAGAATAGAAGTCATCCAACAATAACATAGGTCTTTATCTAATATTAAGCTATTATAGGCAATCAATAAAACATCAAGCTGCCATACTGAAATAATTATAAAATAAAACAATCAATGACATTAGAGAAGGCAGAATCACAGGCGATCTACATTGCCAAACCAAACCGACTATCTGACAGTACAACGTTGTTACATTGTAACAACAGATTTCCCAAAAACAACAGCCTGTCATTTCACCTCAACTATCCAACAGTGTTCCCATCATGCAATGCAAACGTGAGACTAAACGTATATAGTTACAAACGCACAGAAATAGACGGAATAATTCACATCACATTTTCTGCTAGATAATAAACCCTGCGCCCTCGTTGCCTGCAGCCTTGTTTACAGTCGCTAGTTCTCGGCAATAGCGTCACTTGACGTCGTGTTGTCGGGGCGTGGCTAATGAGCTCCATCCAATCACGACGCGTGTATAGACTTGGCAGCCAGCGCGTGTCAGTGTGTATAAAGGAGGTAGTGGCTGCCAGAAGTACAGTTACACCAGCGGCACGACGAGCGCACCAGCCGAGAAACTATTATTTATAATAAGTTCAACACTACACTGCATTGTGAAGAAACGCGCGTCTAGACACTGGAGACCACTTTTAAAAACGCTTGTCACTGACTGAACCGAAGACACATTCGGTGGACCAGTGCTTTGCTCGAGACCTTGGGGTTTCAACTCCACTTTCTAGAGTGAATTCCCTTGTTATTCCGTTTTGAACTTGGAACGAAGCTGAGAGAAGACAGGTGCCTGCATGGTTTCTTCTGACATTGACATTCATTGCATATCCCGCCGATACTGTGTTTCTAAAGCGACCGGTGAGCTTACTTTTCCTACGACTTGTTACATGTCTACAAAGATGGAACAGCCTTTTTATCACGACGACTCATTTCTGTCGGCGTATTGCCACCCAGACGCAGCTATGCACGACTACAAACTGCTCAAGCAGAATATGAATTTGAACCTGACAGAACCCTATCGCCAGCTGAAGTCCCAGCTGAGAGCCGAGGCTGACCATCACTACCACCACGGGGCGCATCAAGACGTGGGCTCACTAAAGCTCGCGTCCCCGGAGCTGGAGAGGCTGATCATCCAAAACAGTAACGGTGTGATCACCACTCCCACCCCGGGCCAGTACTTCTACAACCGGAGCATCACCGACGAGCAGGAGGGCTTTGCCCAGGGGTTTGTGAAAGCCCTGGACGAGCTGCACAAGATCAACATGCCACCTCCCAACGTGTCGATCGGAGCCGGCGGAGGGGTGACGCAGTGTTCCGCGGCGGCCTCTAGTGTCTTCGGGTCCTCCTTGCAGCCCGAGCCGCCCATGTACACGACACTGAGCGCCTACTGCCCGAACACTAACCTCTCTTCCGCACCCAGTTACCCAACGGCTACCATCAGCTATCTGCCACCCCACCACCAACACGAAAACCATCACCAACAACAGACCACCACGCAGACTTTCCAGCACGCCCTACCCGGAGCCGGACTCCTCCATCCACAGCGTCTATTGGCTCTGAAGGAAGAACCCCAAACCGTCCCGGACCTTCTCAGCAGCGACTGCTCGCCTCCGATGTCCCCGATCAACATGGAGAACCAGGAGAGGATCAAGGCCGAGCGAAAGAAGCTGAGGAACCGACTGGCGGCGACCAAGTGCCGGAGGCGCAAGCTGGAGCGCATCTCTCGGCTCGAGGAGAAGGTGAAGGTTCTGAAGAACGACAACGCGGGTCTCGCCGGCACGGCGTCGGTTCTGCGAGATCAAGTGGCCCAACTCAAACAGAAGGTCCTGACACATGTCAGCAGCGGCTGCCAGCTGATGCTGACGAGCAAGATGGAGTCATTTTAGAGAGAGATCGAAAGACTGTAGAAGTAATAACACTGGAGTAATGATCTACATATAAGCAGCACTGGAATATCGGCCGGTCGTTGTCGTTATAACAGCAACGCGGGGCCGTGGGCTCTCTGTAGACGACTCTTGTAGGGTGAAAAGACAATGTGAAATGGTACTAACGGATGCTGGACACCGATCAAAGGACCTTTCAACCCTAATAAATCACGGGGCAGCATCCTAGACTGAACAGGACAGAGACACTGAGCAACACCAGACAGCTACAGGGGTCTGGTTTACTTATGGTGTATAAAATGGGAATAACTATTGTATTTCTTTCTTTGTACTTGCAACTGATGATATTGTCAGGAAATGCTGCATTCGTTCTATGTGTAAGTTATTTTTGTTTGTCAGGTTGATCCAGATAAACTATTATGATGTCACATGTTTACAATGTCTTTTTTTATTTTATTTGTGAGGTGTATTTAAGTAAACGTGTCTTCAAAAATGAATTTGGTTTCGTGATGTTTTATTATTTAGTTTTATTATATTGACTATTTGTAATGATTATTTAGTGTGTACAATTAATATTTATTATACACACTATATGAACATGGTATGAATAGTATGAACCTTCTGCTCAATAGCCAAACACACAGTTAGGCACCACAAGTAACAGACGACAGCACATAACTGAAAAGCAAAGCAAATCATTTCAAGAATGAGAATCAAGATTTCCATCACACCAGCTTTCATGTTATAGCCTTTATTGTTAATTGTGTCGCTGACTGTGAGGAACGATTGCGCAACCAACATTTAGCCGTTGATAGTTTCAGGGTATCAGCGCTTTCACGCTCAGAGCGTAAGCACGTACGCGTTTCCTATTTACGCACGAGCATGTCCATATATGGGTATGTTGGTATAAACTTCGTCATAGCAAGGGAGGACTTCTGGGAACCCCCGCCCCATGGTTGCAAACTGGTTTCATCAACTTGACACTCCTCATGGGCTGGCCCATCGATAAGGGGGTAGGCCTACACACAGAGGTGGCGACAATTCCTAGTGTTATTGCATTTTTACAACACAACAAGCTATTACGCACAATGACAGCAAAGCATGCAGGTTAAACGAAAGTTCCTCTACATCAGAACACAACACAGGCCCAAGTTCAAATCACCACAACGCTTGGTCCAATATGCGCAAGAGTAGGATTTATCCCAAATATAAAACAACAAACCCTCCAGTTTTCACAAGTGTATTATAAAATAAACCTATAGAATACAAAGATGGCCTATTTTAAAACGATGTGTTTCATATTAGGATATACACATAATAGTACTACTATATATTAGATTTGATTCAAATGTATTGTTATTATACAGCAGGTTGAAAAAACCCTCAGCTCAGAACTCGGCAGAATCGGCACCTGGCTCGCTGACGCTGATAACAAACTATTATTACACCTGGGTAAAACAGAGTCCATTCTCTTATCAAATAACAAACTCAGCAAGACCGACGGCTTCTCAGTTACAGTGGGTGACAATATTGTCACAAGGAAAGATGAAATTACATACCTGGGCTCCATCCTAGAGGCAAATCTTTCCTGTGACAAAATGGCATCCAATGTAATAAAAAAAGTCAACCAACAAACTCGATTCTTGTACCGGATCTCCTCTCTGGTAAACAAGAATACCCTGAAGACTCTGGCAGGAGCACTCATTCAAGGGTACTACGACTATGCTTGCACCTCATGGTACCAAAGCACCTCAAAGGCACTAAAAACTAAATTACAAACATCTCAAAACAAACTGGTCAGACTACTGCTTGACCTTACTCCTAGAACCCACCTCACCCCTGCCCACTTTGACAACCTATAGGCCTACTGTACTGTACCCATTCTGCAATCTATTAATAACGTTTTCAATCAATCAATCAAAGCACAAGTACAGTACAACGAAAATAAGTTTGGCATCCAGTAGATTGATTGATTGATTAATTGATTGAAAACTTTATTAACAGATTGCAGAATGGGTACAATACAGTACAGCTCAATACACACAATTGTTAAGGGGATGCAGACCAGAGAAAGACTTTCGTCTTGTTTACATCAGGGTCCCCCATTTTCAATTCATCAGGACATACATGACATACAGATAGACAGTACTGCTACATCTATACATTTATGACATACCAGATTTGCAAATACAGTACTGTTTGTGATACAGAAGGAGTCAAGAAAAGGGAGTATATACATTTGACGTAGAAACTGTACATTGGAGGAGGTTGGGTGGGGGGGGTTGGGTACATTGGGATATTGACAACCATACTGGGTAATTTACATTGGAGGTGGTTGGGGGGGGGGGGGGGGGGGGAACACTGTATAAACAAGCAAAACTGTACAATTGGGGGGGGGGGGGACACTGTTCAAACAAGCACAATTGTACATTGGACAATTGACAATGACAAAATGCAAATGTAGCAGTAAAGTGCAACAGCAATATACAATGTACAGGTGGTTAAACTGAGTACAAAATATACAAATTAGTACTACCGACTCCGAGCGAGTACTATATAAATAATTAAATATAGATCAGCCCAAACACTCTCAACTCTTTTTTTTGAAGAGTTACAAAACAGCCAGTGTCATTCCGGGCACACACTGTTGCGCGCGGATGAGAGTGCCATTCAATGGTCAAAAGTCGTTTGGACAGATTTCAAGCCTCATAATAATAATAATTCAATGAGAGCACATGATGAAGGGAAGTGACAGCGGCGTTTGGAATGTCGGGGGCGTCTCGAGATGCAGCGCCGCTTGGCAGAGCGGTAGGCGCGGGTGGGCGTCTGGTGCGCGCGGGAGCATCTGTGCGAATGGAAGGGGCTGCCAAGCACAAGAACATTCTGGGGGACGCGTCAACGTTGAAATATGCGCGGCCTCTTTCACTGGCGTTTGAAAGGAAGGGATACTGGGGGGAAAGTCCCCGTTATGTAGACTTAAATGAGGATTAGTCACTGAACGGCTTTTATCCAAACTGTCTGGTTAATCTAAACCACCAAAAATATTTGGCGCAGAAGTTGAGACCCCCTGTTATGGTCCTTGGCAGAGAGAGAGAGAGATGAGAGAGAGAGAGAGAGAGAGAGAGATGAGAGAGAGAGAGAGAGAGAGAGAGAGAGAGGAGAGAGAGAGAGAGAGAGAGAGAGAGAGAGAGAGAGAGATGTCGAATGTGCACATGCTGCTTTGAGGTGGAATTGTGTCCTGTTAAGCAGTAATGACGTTCAAACCAACAATCTCACAATCTCACAGTTCCCACGAAAACCCAATAAAACCACTTCAAAAGATTCGCTGAACACTGTGGTTTCATCTCACTCTCACCTCAGCTGTTTTGAAGCAGAAGGCTTAGCTGCTTTCATCTGACACCTTCTTATGATAGCTTAATTTCCATCAATAACAGCTCTATTTTTGCCATCAGCGTGGAAACAGAATCAGACACCCACACAAGTCTGACTTTTTCTGTCACTTATAAAAAAAAATAAAAAAAAACATTTCAGTGGAAAATTATATATAAGTATGAAGACAACATACAACATAGTGCCTTGATCAACTATATAATTGAATGAATCATGAAATGTATAGCTAAATCAAGACCAAAATACCTAGTTTTTTTTCTCTTGCACTCATTGGCCTATATTGTTCTGTGATACAATTCACACAGGTACATTTTCCATCACCACTTAGAACCAAATGTTTTAGTTTGTTAACTTGAGTCCACTTCCAAGGGGCAGTGGGGGGGTATAGGCTATACCACATGACACAGGCATCATCGTGGGTTGTTGATTTATCCATGTATGTACATAGGCCTACACTACACACATTACAAGGCACACATAACATGCCAATTCAAGCTATACCGCCTCTCTCCAAACGCCTCAGCCTACAGCCCACACTGAGTGTCGGTGGGAACATCTGTGATGCGAATAATGACGTATGAAGAGGTCTGGGTGGGTTTGATTTTTCTCTCAACGACGAGCCCCCTTCCCCATCCCACACAACTCACTCTCTTTCTCTCTCTCCCCTTTCTCTCTCGCTCTTTCCATCCCTCTCTCCCCCTCTCTCTCTCTCTCCCTTCATCTCAGTATCTCTCTCAGTCTCTTTCTCTCCCTCCTCCTCTCTCTCTCTTTCTCTCCATCTCCATCTCTCTCACCCTCTCTCTCCCTTCATCTCAGTATCTCTCAGTCTCTTTCTCTCCCTCCTCCTCCTCCCTCCCTCTCTCTCTTTCTCTCCATCTCCATCTCTCATCCTCTCTCTCTCCTTCATCTCAGTATCTCTCAGTCTCTTTCTCTCCCTCCTCCTCCATCCCTCTCTCTCCCCCCCCCTCTCTCCATCTCTCTCCCTTCTTCTCAGTCCTCTCTCTCTCTCTCCTCCCTCCCCCCCCCCTCTCTCTCTCTCTCTCTCTCTCTCTCTCTCTCTCTCTCTCTCTCTCTCTCTCTCTCTCTCTCTCTCTCTCTCTCTCTCTCTCTCTCTCTCTCTCTCTCTCTCTCTCTCTCTCTCCCTCCTCCTCCTCCCTCTCTCTCTCTCTCTCTCTCTCCCCCCTCTCTCCATCCCTCTCCCTTCCTCTCAGTCTCTCTCTCTCCCCCCCCTCTCTCTCCATCTCCCTCCCTCCCTCTCTCTCTCTCTCTCTCCCCCCCTCTCCTCCTCTGAGCATCATAACCCTCCCACCTTGCCCTGCTATTGGAGGCTTTTATATCACTAGTTGCATGATTTGTTTTTGGAGGTTTTGTTGAAAACAGGGCTGTTTTGGAAAGAATGCTATTTTTGAGTGACGGCATAGAAAGAAGAAAAGGGCTCCATACAGATTGATGGAAGATTCTGTAGGACAGTTATGAAATTCTTCTGTCTATTGTAGAAGGATATTGTATAGTATTTAAATGTCATAGTATGATGGTCATTTCAGTTTTACCATGGTAGTACCAGCCATTGTATAAATAACGTACCATATACCTTCATGGTAAAAGTCATGAATCACCATGGCACCACTGTTGTACTTAAATAATCCCATGGTATAATTCATGATAAACTACCGATGGTAATGTCATGATATTTACATCATCATTTGGTCACAAATTGTGACTCACAATCATTGCAGTAACCAAAAAAAAGATGAAAGTAGAAGATACTTTTTTTGGAAAGACCACAATACCTTTTCGTAAGTGTGGTATTGAAGAAGATAATAATAATAATAATAATAATGAAACTTTATTTGTATAGCACCTTTCATACATAAACTGCAGCTCAAAGTGCTTCACAACAGAAAAAGACAGGCATAAAATGAGCACATAAAGTGCAGACATATAAAATCAAATTTTTTCACATTAGGATCTAACATCCCAAAAGGCCACCTTGTTTATGGTTTGATTCAGTTTTAAAAATAGACAATAATAGAAAGAGTAAGATAGAATAAACAGAGTAAAATAGTGCAGCGTAATAAGTAGTAGAATATAATAGATAAAGTGCATAAAGTGCAGACATATAAAATCACAGTTTGTTTTACAGTGCAATAAAATAGTTCTGGATTACTGTGTTCAACAGTTCAAAGTCGTCTTTACCGTCTCTGTTTGGTGCATGAACATGAACATAAAAGTCCAAGGTCTAACTTTATTATTATTTTTTTTAAAGGTCATTGTGATGAGATCATTGTGAAAAACAAATAACAGTGAATAACATGTAACAATGAATGTATGAAACATGGAACAGTGGAGTTTATATATCTGTGTAGCAGGATTATCCTGCTACACGGATAGATGACAAGCAACCCTTATAGATTGAAACAGACCAGATTCTGAATGTGGTTAGTGTGTCTACACTGCCATCTAGTGATAGAATGTTGCTTTCGTTTACATCAAAAGTGCAAAATTGGGAATGAATGACCTACATAATGTTTTGAAAATGTATGTAAAATAACGAACGAAAGAAAGAAAGAAATAAAGAAAGAAAGAAAGAAAGAAAGAAAGAAAGAAAGAAAGAAAGAAAGAAAGAAAGAAAGAAAGAAAGAACCATTCAATTATGTTCTTATTGAACATAATCCCTTTGATCTTCTCTGGTTAGTTAGAAGGGGAAGCATTGGTGACTCACAGTCTGTTTTGGAACAAAAATAAATAAATTAAAAAAAAAAACAGTTTTGGTATACATACGCTGATAAAAACAATGCACTTTCAAGCCAAGAGGAAATGAGCCAGCATAACTGGACCACCAACCACTCTAATATAACGTTTAGAGGTCAATGTATTGCCGGTCGAACACTCCAAAGCATTGAAATACAATAAGGTCCTATAGAATGTGTGCTGATATATACGCGGACAAAAGCGGGCACACTTGGAAGCGGCAGCTGTGACTGGAGGATCAAGAAAAGGGGGCGTGTTTGAGATAGATCTTCAATTGAGATATATTGTCAATTGCTCTATGGTCGAGGTGGATGTGTATTTGTTTTCCACTGTTCGAAGCGCCGGTCGTACAAGCTCCAAAACTTAATTAATAATGAATAGAAAAATGACACATTGTCGCTTTAAGTACATTTAATATCAAATGCCTTTATACTTTTACTTAAGTATAGGACAGGGGTCAAGGTAGGGGTCAGGGCAGGGAGGCGTGGCCGGGGAGGTACCTTTCCCCCCACAGCGTGCAGGGACTGCCATCAGGCACGGACCATCACTCAGTCACGGATGATCTGGCACGCGGACGCTTTGTCGGACGCATGCGCGGGTAGCGCTGCACACTTATTTAACCCTTTCACTGCCACTCTACCAAAGGTTACCACTTTCACTGCGACAATACAGAAGGTTAACCCTTTCACTGCCACACGACAAAGGGTTAACCCTTTCACAACCACACTACAGAAGGTTAACCCTTTCACTACCACACACTACAGACGGTTTCTGTAGTGTGGTAGTGGAAAGATTAACCTTCTGTATTGTGGTAGTGAAGGGGTTAAATAGGGTACCTCTGCTGTAATGGATATCCTGCCCTATTTCAGTGGATGATGATGGTAAAGATGGCGGTATGGTGGCGTGGTGGTTAGCACTGTTGCCTCATAGCAAAGAGGGTCCTGGGTTTGAACCTGACAGTGTGTGGTTGTGTGTGGGGGGTGGTTCTGTGTGGAGTTTGCATGTTCTCCCCATGTTCGCGTGGGTCTCATCAGGGTACTCCGGCTTCTTCCCACATCATAGAGGAAATACATGCTAGTCATACTCTAAGTCCTGTCATTGCCCATGAGTGACAAAATGATAGATGTCTCATCTGGGTTTTTCAGCTCGTCCAGCGTTCGACTCAGAGGCCCTTGGGATCCACTGGTAGATCAAAAAGACACGGTTGCCCGCCTCTGCCCTTGAAACAAGGCTCTGCATTGCAACTGTAGTTGGTTCCTGAGTGCCTGTTTGTGGCTGCGGCTGGCTGCCCACTGCTCCTAAGTGGTTAGGCTGCTGCATCAAACGTAGAGGGATAAGCTCCCCACACAGGGATTAATTAAGTATGACTTAACTTAAAATTTAAATCCATATGCAGAGATATGTCGAAAACACTTTCTGTATGACATGCAGGGCAAAGAGGCAGGGTCTCAAGCCCCCTTTGGACCCCATCTGTGGACCTGTCAGGCGAGGTCCTGTTTCAGATAGGAAGGGCTATAGCTGTACTGTTAACCCTCACTGCCACACGACAAAGGGTTAACCCTTTCACTACCACACAACTGAATGTTAACCCTTTCACTACCACACTACAGACGGTTAACCGGTTAATCAAACGTGGCAGAGTCCTACATTTTGTATGCAGTCAAGAGCTTTAAGTAAATAAGGACTGATGATGTAGTGACTGTCACTGTGCCAGAATGCCAAATTCCAAATAGTAGACTATTACTATTGTGTAACATTCTCTTTGATCTGTCATACATTAATTTAATACAAAAACAGTATTCCTTAATGATCAATGAAGAACACAACACTCTCCTCCCCTACAAGCCTAAGGAATGGTTATTTAATGTAAGGGACTGCACAAGCTCCTGGGTGTGGTTGCTCTATGGTGTTTTCCAAAGGGAGATGGAATATTGTATTTTTGTAGGCTATTCCATCTGTATGCTGCTCATACACTATTCTCATCCCTGGCTAAGTTAGTTTATATTAATTATTCAAATTCACAAATTGCCTGTCTGTGATAGCCTGTGTAATTCTCTTTTAAAATACAAACCCACTGCAGTAAAGTGATAGGTGGATGAATTGATTATTACCATTTATATTACCTACAGTTTTGTTTTTGTTTTTTTACTGATAATGTGATCACAACTATAACTGCAATACAATAATATGCTAAATAAGATCAACAATGGAGATATAAAACAGTGCTGCTTAATTACTACAGCCTATGTGTGTGTTTGAGAAAGAGATAAGGAGAAAGAGAGGTGGAGAGAGGGGGGAGAAATAGAGATGAGAGAGAGAGATGAGAGAGAGAGAGAGAGAGAGAGAGAGAGAGAGAGAGAGAGAGGTGAGAGAAAAATAAATGGAGAGAGAGGGAGGGAGGAAGAATAAGAGAGAGAGGGTGGGAGAGAGATAAGGAGAGAGTGGGGGGAGGAGAGAGAGAGAGAAAGAGGGAGAGAGATAGAGATAGAGAGATAGAGATAGAGAGAGAAAGAGGGGTATATATATAACTGGGGCGACACTGGCTCGGTAGGTAGAGCAGTCGTCTGGTAATCCGGAGGTTCCCGGTTCGATTCTCGCTCCTCCCGGGCAGCGTGTCGAGAAGTGTCCTTGAGAAAGACACTTAACCCCTAACTTCTCCCGATGAGCAGGTTGGCACCTTGCATGGTTGCCTTTGCTGTCGGTGTGTGAATGTGTGAGTGAATGGGTAAAATGTGAGGAACAAATTGTAAAGCCCTTTGGATAAAAGCGATATATGAATGCAGCCATTTACCATTTAATTGAAAAAAAAATATTTATTCAAAACAAGCCACCTTATTGTTATTACTTGTACTATACACTTACACAGTCATCAACTGAAAGGTGTGTATGTGTGTGTATGTGTGCTTATGTATGTGTGTAATGTGTGTGTGTATGTATGCGTGTGTGTGCCTATGTATGTGTTTGTGTATGTATGCGTGTGGACGTACACATGCATATGAACGTGTTCATGCAAATGTGCGAATATGTATGCAGTGTGCAGTGTATGTGTGTGTTTGTGTACATGTCTATGTCTGTGTGTGGGCATGTATGTGTGTTTGTGTGTGTATGAGTACACATGCATATTTACGTGCTTCTGTGTGTGTGTGTGTGTGTGTGTGTGTGTGTGTGTGTTGTGTGTCCAGTGTGCAACCATTAATTCCTGTCTAGCTCCATTCTTTTCTGTGATGATGACATTTCAGAGGAGGCAGCTGATTGGCTGGCATCACCGAGGCGCACCAGCTCCCCGACGCTGTTTAAATAGACATCAGTATAGTTCAGTCCTCTGCTGCACATCACTCCCCGCCGCCTGGCCTTTTAGCAGGGAAAATGTCAAGTGGCATGTGGCATTATCAGCATGACTGCAGTCTGACATACAGCTGTCCTCTGCTGCATTGTCCACATGCAGATGGCACGCACGCACGCACGCACGCACGCACGCACGCACGCACGCACGCACGCACGCACGCACGCACGCACGCACGCACGCACGCACGCACGCACGCACGCACGCACGCACGCACGCACGCACGCACACACACACACACACACACACACACACACACACACACACACACACACACACACACACACACACACACACACACACACACACACACACACACACACACACACACACACACACACACACACACACACACACACACACACACACACACACACACACACACACACACACACACACACACACACACACACACACACACACACACACACACACACACACACACACACACACACACACACACACACACACACACACACACACACACACACACACACACACACACACACACACACACACACACACACACACACACACACACACACACACACACACACACACACACACACACACACACACACACACACACACACACACACACACACACACACACACACACACACACACACACACACACACACACACACACACACACACACACACACACACACACACACACACACACACACACACACACACACACACACACACACACACACACACACACACACACACACACACACACACACACACACACACACACACACACACACACACACACACACACACACACACACACACACACACACACACACACACACACACACACACACACACACACACACACACACACACACACACACACACACACACACACACACACACACACACACACACACACACACACACACACACACACACACACACACACACACACACACACTCTCTTTTTTGTCTGCCGAGAAGCAAGAGTGTCACAATGATCTCTCCTTTGCCTAGCAAAGGTCACGCCTGGTTGACAGCTCCCAGGTAGTCTAAATGCACCTGTCGTGTTGATTCCCCCCTGGTTGAGCGGTAGAGACGTCTGGTTTCCCAAGAGAGGGGAACTGGGTTTGAATTGGAATTGGAGGTCAAAGGGAGGGTGGGGGTAGCTGAGTAGCTCTGCCTGAAGCCCAGTAAGTCTAATTTCTCCCTTAGCCTGAAGGCAGCCTAGTAAACTTACTTTCTCCCTTAGCTTGAAGCCTAGTACGCCTAATATTTCCCTTGGCCTGAAGCCTAGTACGCCTAATATGTCCCGTGACCTGAAGCCTAGTAAGACTAATATCTCCCATGGCCTGAAGCCTAGTAAGCCTAATATATCCCATGGCCTGAAGCCTAGTAAGACTAATATCTCCCATGGCCTGAAGCCTAGTAAGCCTAATATATCCCATGGCCTGAAGCCTAGTAAGCCTAATATCCCCCATGGCCTGACACCTATAAGCCTAATATGTCCCTTGAAAGGCATGGCTACAACACAAATAGAATAGAGGAGGATGGGATGACATTTAGAAATCTTGTCTTTATTGAGAATGTAAAGAAGAACACAGGACCATCCCAGCATGCTGCTCCTACTGTACATAATAAGAAACAATCACGGCCCCTTATTCCCCCCCCCCTGACAGAACACGGACATCTACAAGAGCGTGGCCCACTATCCAGCGCCAGAGACACCGCCACAGTGCGTCACGGATACATCATCAACCTACCATCCCCGAAACCTCTCTGACTGTGAATGTTGCCTCTAACTGCGTTTGTCTCTGTTAGATACGCAGACACCGTTTCTGGAATTCAAAACATCCTTTAGGTGAGAACATTATTCTTCTTCAGTGTCATGTCTCACAGCATCCTATACACAAGTCATGGACTGTAGCCTGAAGGTGAATATCACTCAATTTAAGAATTCATACACTATAATTAACTATATAGGCCTACTATATTATAACTAATTAAAATGCTGTACAATTACTCCTTTGGTTAAGCACAGTCAAAATAAAGGTTGTGAAAATGAACAACTCTTTAAAGAAAAAAGGGGGAAAAAAGCCAGAAACCAGAGATATTAGAGCTTACTACGGGTTACAGGAAATAGTCCACAAAATGAGTCTTCTATAGACCACCGCAACACTTACGGTATTCTGAAATCACGGGAGAGAGAGCGGGGGGAGAAAATGAATGAATGTGGACGAGAGCCTTGACATTAAGTGGTTGTAGATACGGCTGTGGGGGTGCTGGAGACATGATCCAATAGACTTGTATACGCCCGAGTCTCCTGAACACGGAGAGACCAGTCCCAAGTTGATCGGCACTTTCTCGGCCGAGCTATAGTCACTTTTCCGCACCTACTCCCCAACTCTGCATGCGCAGATTGCCCACGGAGTCTCTGGATTGTCCAGAGATCTAGGTTTCAATCTGCGCATGCGTCAATGTCAAGGCTCTCATCCACTTTCATTCATTTTCTCCCCATGCTCTCTCTACCATGAGCTCAATGTAACGTGGAAGTGCAATGGTCTATTCACTCTCTGTGCAGCCCCTCCCAGATTTACATCTTGGTGACATTACATGTTCCAGGATGGATAGGTTCTGTGGTTCCTGGCTTTGGGGGGGGGGGGGGGGGGGGGGGGGGGGGTCATGGTTAAAGATGTTGACTTAACTGTGTTAGAACAGTGCACCTTTTCTGTTCACAACCCCTAAAAACAGAGGGGTGCCTATTGAACCCCTTCCATATTCAACCACAGACAGAATGGTGAATTTTGACTAAAAATAATGTTTATTTTTTTTATTTTCAGGCTATTTCACCTGGTTAATAATTGGAGGAGGGCTCTAGACTTAAGATATTCCGTATTTCACAAGAAAAAAAAAGCAGAAATCATCTCATACTGACCTCCAGGTTGAGAACCACTGTCCTAGAGACCATAGGAATAACTTTCATGAATTCTTAGTTTGAGTGGCATTGTCCTTTAAGTTACACTGCTGTACACATTGACCATTACTCTGCGTGACATTTTTACATGATCAAATACATGATAACGAAGAGACGGTATGGTACATTAGTGCCATATAGTTCTGCAAAGCATTATTACAACGGAATAACGTACAGGTTCAAATCATCTAGAATCTTGGTTTAAAAATAGAACAGGCTTGTAACATAGAAGTGCTGAAATACCCGTCCATTACACCTACAGTCTAAAGTGGTGGAAAGTAACATTTATTTTGTAACGTAAGTACAATGTTGAGGTACCTGTACTTTACTTGAGTATTTCCACTTTAGGGAATGTTTTTATTTTCTTTGCTCCACTACATTTCAAAATAAATATTGTACTTTGTTTTTAATCTGTACGCATCAGTTACTAATTACTTTGAGGAAAATAATTTTGTATAGAAAACATGGGATAATGTGATTTATGAACTTTATGTACTTTATGAACGTCTGTCAACGTCAAGAGGATGTACAGTAATCAAAGCCAGCATTACCGGACCTCCAAACACATTAACAGAACCTTTAGAGGTCACTGGATCGAAGTTTGAACGCACTAACGTTATATAGAATGTGTCGTTTAGGTTTGATACTTAAAGTACATTCGATATCAAATACTTCTACTTCTCTGCCTTAAATATGATTTTGAGTGGACTTTCCCTTCTACCAGACTACTATTCTATCTAGGTACTTTTATTTAAGTAAAAGGAACTGTGTTACTGTGTTACTTATTCCACCACTGTTACAACACTAGCCATTTGAAAAGTCCCCAGGAATCCTAATATAACACTGTGTGGTTTGTTGGCTATTATTTAGCCTCAGGGACAATTCATTACAGATGATACCTGATTCATATGTACAACAACAACAACAACAACCGCACGGTAACATTGCCCAAAGACACACTCAGCAATGTTGACTATCAGTTGTAACTCTCAAGTGAGTTACTCTGATTATCTAAGAACAGTAAAAATTACAATAGATGCCTCTGGTCTTAAATAATGCCCTACGTTTAATTTAGGCTTTGAATATTGCCATATTATATCATCAATTAAAATGCTGGCCAAAAACATCTTTACTATATTTGTTTGCTTTGCACAATCACCATGGAGCATCATGTTTGCATTGTATACCATTTGCAAATATTTTTTTTTTTTTTAATATTGAACTAGGAGAGTTTGCAGCACAGATGCAAGCAGACTATTTTACTATACATTATTCACTTGTGGGATCTTGGTTGTACAGATAACAAGTAATAGCCTGTTTCTGCTTTGTTATCTTGGTTCGTGGGGCAAATCGCCGGCCCAGGCTGTTATATAGGAATGTCAGATGGGCTTGTACCAGATTTAGAATGATTTTAAAACACAGAGCGTCTATCCGACAGATGGGTGAGTAATGAGAAGTACGGGATGTCGGATGAGGTTAGAGACAGAGGGGCAGGACATCACCTCCAGCTGAAGGGGGAGCGCAGTGTTATACATCATCATCGGGGCTTCCATACCTTCTCTAAATATGTTGCAATGTCACAATGTAACATAATTCCAACATTATATATTCCAACATTAGCTTCCCAGAGTCCTCTCCTACAAGCCGCTCCCGCTGCCCTCCACGTCGTCCACCACGATGGAGCGTTTGCGCAGCACGGAGTTGCCCTTGCCCCTCCTGGCCTGTGGGGGCGGTGTGACGGCCTGGGGCAGTTTGGTCTGGCAGGGGGCGCGGTACTGAGGCAGGCCGGTCTTGGTGGTGTCCAGCTCCTCTGGGTCCTCCTCCTGGGCCCGCAGGGCGGCGATCACGTCCCGGTCGGTGGGGCTGAGGGTCAGGCACCCGCAGGGACGAGCTCCCTCAGCGCCTCCCTCCCCCGCGCCTTCCTCCGCCTCGTCCTCCACCGCGGCGAAGGCGTCGCCCCACAGGCTCTCGCACAGGTCTCTGCCGTGCTGGTACATCTACACACACGGAGACACATTCAAACCTTTATTTATTCTCCAAAAGACAATTGAGATCACCCTCATTTTCAATGTCATCGAGACTTTACATACATTTCAATGCACACATTTCTACAATAATAAATATTAATAACTATCTATATAGTACTTTTTTTCACACATGGACCGCAGTCCAGAGATGCCTCACAGCAATTAGTGTAAAATGAACATAGGCATAAAATCAGCACACAATTGACAGAATAAAAAACAATGCATAAATTGCAGACATAAGAATACAGTAGGTATAAAAGACAATAAAAGTAGTGCAATGTAAACGTGCAGACTAGGCATAAAATAAGTACAATGTCGCTCGAAGGCATGTGAACCCCCCCCCCCCCCCCCCCCCCCCGGAACAGTCAGTCCCCCAAACAAACACCCCGCAAATCAATCCCTACCAGATCCCCATCCAAGACACCCGCCCCCCCGATAAAGCACGTCATGACCGAAGGAAAACACAAACAGCCCGCGCGCCACTCACACCGCTATGCACGGCGACGGGAATGCCACCCCTGTGGGCCGCCCCATCCCCCCCTGCAGATACCAGGTTCATAAAAACGTCTCCTAATCAAATCCCATGACCTTTTCCGGTTTTCCATGACCATATGAATCCTGCAGATGGACACACACACACGCGCGCATTACCACACATACACACACACGCTGTCATCGACACACACACACACACACCTTTATTCGCTGGATATGTGAGT
>NC_140178.1:89104903-89199903 GCF_963971535.1 Notolepis coatsorum | reverse complement strand
CTTCGACAGTCAACCATGTTATTAGACATGTGAAGGGGACAACATGACGATGTGTTAGGTGAGCTCACCAACATGTGAAGGGGACAATATTACGATGTGTCAGGTGAGCTCACCAACATGTGAAGGGGACAATATTACGATGTGTCAGGTGAGCTCACCAGCATGTGAAGGGGACAACATTACGATGTGTCAGGTGAGCTCACCAGCATGTGAAGGGGACAACATTACGATGTGTCAGGTGAGCTCACCAGCATGTGAAGGGGACAACATTACGATGTGTTAGCTCACCAATCACGGCAGAGGCTGTGGCAGAGCGGCACGGCCTGGATGTAGGAGGAGCGCTGAGGGTGGGGCCAGCGAGCAGCGTCAGGGGAACAGCGGTAGAAACAAGACACACGCTTCAGGAAGCCTTCACACCTGGATAGATAGATAGATAGAAAGATAGATAGATAGATAGATAGATAGATAGATAGATAGATAGATAGATAGATAGATAGATAGATAGATAGATAGATAGATAGATAGATAGATAGATAGATAGATAGATAGATAGATAGATAGATAGATAGATAGATAGAAAGATAGAAAGATAGAAAGATAGAAAGATAGAAAGATAGATAGATAGATAGATAGATAGATAGATAGATAGATAGATAGATAGATAGATAGATAGATAGATAGATAGATAGATAGATAGATAGATAGATAGATAGATAGATAGATAGATAGATAGATAGACAGACAGATAGATAGATAGATAGATAGATAGATAGATAGATAGATAGATAGATAAACATACATTATATACATACATACATACATACATACATACATACATACATACATACATACATACATACATACATACATACATACATACATACATACATACATACATACATACATACATACATACATACATACATACATACATACATACATACATACATACATACATACATACATACATACATAGACAGACAGACAGACAGACAGACAGACAGACAGACAGACAGACAGACAGACAGACAGACAGACAGACAGACAGACAGACAGACAGACAGACAGACAGACAGACAGACAGACAGACAGACAGACAGACAGACAGACAGACAGACATACAGGCTGGTGGGCTGGTCTTACAGAGGACTCAGCTGACCACACTTGTCCCAGGGGGTGTTCTTGTTGCTGGTTGTGGGAACATGAGTCAAGTCCTGGATGTCATTCTCAGTGCAACAGGCATCTAGAGATAATAAAGTACATGGAAACATGTCAGCCCGTTGGAAGAGGACAGTGGTTCTCAACCTCTTATGTGTCAAGGAGCCCAAAATGGATACACATTAAATGGTTAATGGTAAATGGTGCATTTATATATCGCTTTTATCAAAAAAATTGACCGTTAATAAACACCAGCGGCGGAGGCAACCATGCAAGGTGCCAACCGTCTCATCAGGAGCAGTTAGGGGTTAAGTGTCTTGCTCAAGGACACTTCGACACGCTGCCCGGGAGGAGCAGGAATCGAACCTGGGAACCTCCGGATTACCAGACGACTGCTCTACCTCCCGAGCCACTGTCACTCCGCATTAGGCTTCTGAATCCCATTTGATAAGATTTCTATCAGGGACTCCCATCTGAAGTGTGTTGTTATACATGACTTAGTCCAGAATTTCTAGTGAATTAAACTGTGAAATTAAACTATTTCCCCATTTTTCTGGGGACCCTATGGAAGTTCCTCAATAACCCCCGGGTCCCCAGACTCCATGTTGAGAACCAGTGGAGTAGGATGTTCTGCCTTTTATCTTGGATTTAATTATCATATTTATCCTGGCCTGGTTCAAATTATGTATTCCCATCATTGTACTTTATTTTTTCACTTGTGAATATATATATTTTTTTATCTACTTTTTCTCCCATTTCTAGTTTTCTCCCATCCCAATTTCGTATTGTCCAATTCTACCCTCCCCTGTCTTGATCGCTGTTAGGCCATGCCTCCCACAGGCCGGCTGCAATGTGGACGAAGTCTTGCATCACGTGTCCCCTCCGGTACACAAGGAGGCAGCCGTCGCATCTTTTCACCTGCACAGCGCGATCTCTCAGCGGCGAGGGTCTGCGTGGGAGGGTCACGCCGCCCCCGTTGCTTCCTGATTCTGCTGCGCAGGCGCACCAACCGACCTGTAGAAGTCGCTGTCCACAACGTCCGATCCCCACCCACCAGCTTCCCACCCCTAACACATGCCAATTGCGTTAGTATGAACGACCAGCCAAGCTGGTAGCAATGCCGAGAGCTGGGCTCGAACCCAGCATCTCCTGCATTAGTGGCGAGCGCCTTGCCCACTGTGCCACTTAGCCGCCCACTTGTGAATATTTTTCTGACTGATTAACTCTTAAAAAAGAAGATTTGAAATGAAGTATATCACAACAAACATATCAGTCTTTGTATTCTAATGTGATAAACGACCACAGATTTTGCAGTCAGTCACTCACTGTCGGCATAGAGCGTGCACTCCTTCAGGTGTGGTTCCGGACTGGGCGTGGCCTTGTGGTTTCCGTCTTGCAGACACACCCCCTCCGAATTGATGCGGCCAATCAGCACAGCCGCCAAATAAGTACAAACCAATAGCAGCGAATGTGTCGTGATACCCATCTCTTCAACCTGCAACAGGCCTACAAAAGGTTACTTAAATTCAGCACCTTGGACAGCGGTGAACTGACATGGCGTCCAATAGGGCCTTTTACAGTCCATGAAACAAGACATCATCACTATCACAGTCACTCTCAAGGTGACCGTAGAAGAAAAACAAGACATTGTGAATCAATATGCTTTAATTATGTCAACAAATGTCATATAAGATACCAACGGACCAGATTCAAATATTGTTACGTCTTGCGTTTACATCATTTATAGATTTGAATCATTAGTCTACTGCAGTTCGTATAGCTGCCTGTCTTACTCGTCGTATACCTTCTGTCTATCTGTTTAGTGAACTGTCTGTCTGTGTGCAGTGACCTAATAGCAGGGACAAGCCTAATTAGGGGGGATTCGGGCATCATGCTGAGATTGGTGATATGCTTAGTTTAATCTGACAAACGGGTAAGAGCAAGAGGTGTAACCCACACAAGACTAATTCAATAATCTTGTCCATGTCCAGAGTGTCCGTATTTTGAACGATATTGTAGAATTAAACAAATAAATCAGACGTATACGAATACATTTCCACTGTTCATGCTTATAATATAATATATATTATACGTGTAGGCGACCCCAAAATAAAACAAATAGTAGCTCATATTTCTTGTTAATATTTAACTATTTAAATAATTCATTTTCAACAAAATCAACAAAACTAGGCAGTAAATTACATACTAGTCACACAAGCCTGAAATACAACATACTAGAAGCTTTGTTATGATGATGACGCAGGTTTGACAGCACAACATTCATCCGTTAATTACAGAGAGGGTGACTAAAAGGCTACTCATTTGAGGTATTATGCCTAATCGCACGTATTATTACAATCAGTTATAGGCTACGACCGACATTTAAACTAACCATGAGCAATTAGGCAAAAACTATGTATTTAACACTACACGTATGTAAGAGAGATAACTGACATTTCGATATTCCACCTGTAAAAGCTGCAACTTTAACACTTTAACGAAACACGCAGATCAAACACCGAACTGTCAGATCAGGTGTTGCTTTAAATGCATTGTATTAGCCTATATACATCGACTGTCTGCAGTGCTTTGATTGTTGCCTGTTTTGCGCTACCTGTCGCTGACTCGCTGGGGAAACGATGCTCCGACTAAATCCGCTTCTTTTGTGATTCTGATTGTGTATCTCCGGTTTCGTGCTGTCGAGTCGGTGGCACTTATGTATATGCAGCTCCTCAGTCAGGCTCCGCACTCGTTATGATCCGCCTGCCCCGGGGCCGCCTACTATTCAATGGTTTAACTGAAGGGCATGTCAGTCCCTTCCGCCAAACACCCACCCCCATCCTGCCCCCTGCTGGGAATTCTCTCTCTCTCTCTCTCTCTCTCTCTCTCTCTCTCTCTCTCTCTCTCTCTCTCTCTCTCTCTCTCTCTCTCTCTCTCTCTCTCTCTCTCTCTCTCTCTCTCTCTCTCTCTCTCTCTCTCACACACAAACAGGGCAGCAGCAGCAACAACAACAACAACAACAACAACAACAACAAACGATTTGGTCCACTTATAGTCTAATGTAAATCTGCTAAATGGGTCTTGTTTACAGCTGCACACCTCAGTAAATCAAGATAATCTTGTATAGTCTCAACCCTAAATTAAATACCTCCACTTCACCACCTAAATTGGATCCTTTTCTGGTGGCAGAATGGATAAGACAGTGTTTAACAAACACCTGGTCACATGGTGCTGGTGAGCGGAGCATTCATGGTCCGAGGCCGTCGTAGGACAGGTGCCGATTGCCAAGTGCCTGGTACTACCAGGCTGGTAGTACCATAGCAGCGTCACATATTAAAACGCTTTATAATCCAGTGGCTTTAATCAGACTGTATTTACCTACTGACCACCATTACATATTAACCGCCCTATTTTCTGAAAATCCACCTAAAA
The DNA here is from genome assembly GCF_963971535.1 of Notolepis coatsorum. Classification (NCBI taxonomy): domain Eukaryota; kingdom Metazoa; phylum Chordata; class Actinopteri; order Aulopiformes; family Paralepididae; genus Notolepis; species Notolepis coatsorum. Next base: position 89,195,313 of record NC_140178.1, on the reverse strand, counting down.
ATACATACCTAAGTAAATGGAAGATTGCTCCACTTCTACAAGGTCCATTTGCATGTTCTTGGTATCTATAGGGACATCTATGGATCTCAGGGAATGTATTCCAACTGTCAGAAATATTGTGTCCGTTACTAGGCTTGAGTAAATTGTAATGAACCAAAGGAGAATATCAATTATATATGTATTTCTTTTTTCATCTTTGACGGTGAATAACACCGTGCTAACAATGACCAGACATGAAAAACTGCCACTATGTGAGGATAGGGGTTTTTGCGGAGCCCAATAGCAAACAACAGGAGGAGAGAGAATGGAGCGGTTTAGGGTTCTTTAATTGTACTTCCCCAAACAGACAGAGTTATATCAGGAATGTGCAACAGACACGGGTTAGAATTGTTCTTGGGGGGGAATGAGAACAGGTGCACTCCCAGTGCAGCTGTGGGCAGAGGACACAGGTCTTGTGTCGAGAGAGAGAGCAGGAGCACTCCTTGTGCAGTACGAGACGTCCAGGCAGGAAGGGCGCTGGAGCGGGGGTCCTGGGCACAAGAGAGACAAGATTAGAGAAGGGACAACAACAAGAGTAGGTCTAGCAGGTCTTCAGGTAGAGTTGTCGTACCTAGGTAGGCAGTTTAACACTGCGACGCCGGATGACAGGATCTGCCAGGTGATATAGGGACCGCCTGATGAGGGAATCCCTCACAGCCGCGCTGATTGATCCTCATCTGGCAGCGCGGGAACGCTCCAGCAGGAAGCTGCCCATGTATGGGCGCGTCAGGATGAGGGCAGAGGAAGGGCCGAGCCCTGATCGTGACAGGACCCCCCCCTCTACGGGCGCCTCCTGGCGGCCCTCCAGGCTTGTCCGGGTTATGCTGATGGAAGTCCCGGATGAGGTCAGGATCCAGGATCATCCCACGGGAGACCCAGCTACGCTCCTCCGGGCCGTAGCCCTCCCAGTCCACGAGGTATTGAAACCCTCGGCTGCAAGGACGCACGTGAGACCACCGGCTTCAACTGTGAGACATGGAAGGAGGGGTGAATGCGCATGATGGAGGGGAGCTGGAGTTTGACGACTGAGGGGTTGATAATGGACAAGATCTTGTAGGGACCAACAAAACGGGGGGTGAGTTTGCGGGACAAAGACTTGAGTGGCAGGTCTCGGGACGAGAGCCAAACCATCTGACCTGGTTGGTAGTCGGGAGCCGGGGTCCGATGGCGGTAGGCGAAGCGACGGTTCTGCTCAGCGCGCCCTCGTGTCCTCCCATATCCTCCTGCAGCGGCGAAGGTGGTCCTGCACCGATGGAACGGCAATCTCCTCCTCCTGTGCAGGGAACAGCGGGGGTTGGTAGCCCAGAGAGGACTCGAAGGGGGACTGACCTGTGGCCGCGGAGGACAGTGAGTTGTGGGCGTACTCAATCCACGGCAGGAAAGTACTCCAGCCGGAGGGGTCCCGGGTCGTCACGCAGCGGAGGGTGGACCCCAGGTCCTGGTTGGCCCGCTCCGACTGACCGTTGGTTGCTTGCTCCGCCATTTTTCATCAGATTGCAACACAGTTTTTTGCTAGACATTCACAGAAAGGTAGAGAAACTAACTGCGTTATAGTTTATGCCAATAATGTTCAGGTCTGTGGTTGATAATCCAGAAAAATAAGTTCTGGCAGTGTCATGTCTCTTGTGCTTTGAAGTGTCATGTATGTCTCTTGTCCCTGTTTTGTCTTGTCTTGTCTTGAATGTGTAGAAATGCAGCTGTTTGCCGTATCATGCTCTAAATTGCCCCTTGCGGGACTACAGTTTTTTTAATTGAATTGAATTGAATAAATAAAAAAGGAAATCCACAAGTCATATGATTGACAGGAGCTGGCTTGAGCTGGGTAGTGTCGTTTTTCGAAATTCCAACGGCCATTGAAAGCCCTGGGTCTCCTCTCCTCATATGACTACAAACTAAATGGCGGCGTGCATTTCCTTCCGTCGATATTCGCTAGTTTCTGAATAGATTTCCAAAACTCATATTTCACTAATAACACTTTAACCTATTGGTAAACAAACATATTGCTGAAAATATACACTATGACTGCTGTTTTGACAGGGTTAGGGTCTTTACTCTTGGCTACATTGTCATTTGTGGTCCACCACCGGACTGCTCGGGCTTAAGAGGTTCAGATTGTACCTATATAGTGACACCGTTACATATTAAAACACTTTATAATTCAGTGGCTTTAATCAGACTGTACCCAGTGACCACCATTACATAATAAAACACTTTAATCACAGTGTATGTATATCAGTTTATAATTCAGTGGCTTTAATCAGACTGTACCTAGTGACCACCATTACATAATAAAACACTTGAATCACAGTGTATGTATATCAGTTTATAATTCAGACTGTATGTGGAACAGTGTGGCTTTCATCAGACTGTACAGTATGTGGAACAATTTGTCCTCATCATAGGTGTCCTGTTTTGACCTTGGTTTCAACAGCATTGTTCGCAGGTGTCGCTGAGTCACACCTGCCCTCTCCCAGCGGCACGACATTCACCTCCCACACACACACACACACGCACGCACGCACGCACACACGCACGCACACACACACACACACACACACACGCACACACACACACACACACACACACACACACACACACACACACACACACACACACACACACACACACACACACACACACACACACACACTGAGGTCAGAGTTTTTTTAAGGTGTGGAGGTGAGGTGAGGTGAGGTGAGGGAAGAGCTGAGATTTGATCCTGCACCATCTGCTGAGGACAGGGAACACAGATCTCTGTGGAACACAACGCTATTAACCCAACAATGCATTGAAGAAACCCATGTTCTAATACAGCCTGGTTCTGTATTTTAACCCATCAACGTCTGGAAGCCACAGCTGTATACTATACAAAGGAAAATAGAAGTACCTTACATACACATGTAGAGGGTACAGATATAGTGGTATAAATACACAGAGAGTACAGATATAGTGGTATATATGTAACGGATGGTATCGTGAAGCGCAGTCAAGAAGGGGTGAGTAGCGGTGCTATGGGTTAAACTCACTCTCACATCCTCAAAAGACGCATAAACCCATTACTTAGAAGTGGATTCACCTCTTGGTATAGCGGTCTTGTCATAATCACAGCAAGAGCGTTCTTCACTCCTCCTCATTCCCCCCTCACATTCACCACACGCCCTCCTCACTCCTCTTCATCACGCCTTCCTTCCATCCACCACGGAAGCCTCACGCCCATATATGGTCAGCACCCCTTCACCCCCTGTCACTCAACTCAGCTGCACCTCATCCCCTGATTCGCACGCTGCCAGGCACCTCACTCCTCACAGCTGTATCCCATCCCCTGTTGATGAAGACCCTACTTCTACCGGACGACGCTGACCAGAAGTCGTTGTGGTGTTAGTATCATTATAGGTACGACGCCTCAGTCCGAAGACCTGCTAGACATCCCAGTGTGATTATTCCCTGTTCTAACTTTCCTCTCTTGTGCCTAGGACCTCCATGCCAGCGTGCCCCTGTCTGGACCCCCTGGAGCTTACCAAGGAGTTCCTGCTCTCTCTCTCGACACGGACCTGTGTCTTCCGTCCGCAGTAGCACTGGAGTGCACCTGCTCCCATTACCCCAAGAACATTCCCAATTCATATCTGTTGTACATTTCTGGATGTAACTCTTGCCTACTTGGGAATACTATTAAACAACCTGAAACGCTCCATTCTCTCTTCTCCTGTGTTCAGCGATTGGGCTCTGCTTAAAACCCATTCTCACAGGTCTGTGTTGCTGCCTGCGGTGTGGGAGACCGGGGTTCGACTCCCACTCGGGGCATCGAAGTTTGAGGTGACGTTGTCACAACCGTTACAATGGTGCCGGGACCCGGATGCCTTGGGTGGAGTGGAGTGAGTTTGAGAGGGTGAGTGTAATGGATGGTATCGTGAAGCGCAGTCAAGAAGGGCTGGGGTGAGTAGCGGTGCTATGGGTTAAACTCACTCTCACATCCTCAAAAGACGCATAAACCCATTACTTAGAAGTGGATTCACCTCTTGGTATAGCGGTCTGTGTTGCTGCCTGCGGTGTGGGAGACCGGGGTTCGACTCCCACTCGCGGGATCAAAGTTTGAGGTGACGTTGTCACAACCGTTACATATACACTTATTACATGGAGTTTTAACATTCGCCGAAATGCTTGATTGTGATTGGTCAATAGCCCCCGACAGCGGTGAATTATTTTTCGATAACCACCGGTGATTATTGTTTTTCGCAGCTGGAGTAATCAAGCCCCACTGACACACACTGTTTCAGTGCAATTAGACACACCTGCCGGTAATATAATAATAATAATAATAATAATCACTTTATTTGGGCTGACAGAGCCACAGAACAACTGCGTCTGCATTTGATCTCGTCTTGTCGATTTTGTAAAATGAATTAGGTATATTGTTAGTAAGTTAGCCATGTAATAAGCGGGATAATGTATAGCTATACTCGGTCATCATCGCAAAATAATTGACCTTCACTGACGTTTAAAACACCTCGCCGAGGCGGCTTGGTATTTTAAACTCCATGTCGGTCAATTATTTTGCGACAATGACCTCGTAGCTATACATTATCCCTTACATGTAGAGAGGTACAGATATAGTGGTATATATACACATGTAGAGAGTACAGATATAGTGGTATATATACACATGTAGAGAGTATAGATATAGTTGTATATATACACATGTAGAGAGTATAGATATAGTTGTATATATACACATGTAGAGAGTATAGATATAGTGGTATATATACACATGTAGAGAGGTACAGATATAGTGGTATAAATACACATGTAGAGAGTATAGATATACACATGTAGATGACTACTATGATCTACAAAGGCAAACAGCAGTTACCACATTTACAGATTTCCGCCTATTCTAATTCTTCAGTGTTGTTCTGTATTCCTCAACCTGAATGTTACCTGCCAGTGTCAGATACCCATCTTCTGTCTATCCTAATGCTCTAATCCCACCTCCTGCTTCTGTATCTTTAACCCTGAATGTTTCTCCACCTGTCAGAGACCCATATTCTGTCTATCCTAATGCTCTAATCCCACAGCGTTGTTCTTCTCTACCTGAACATTAGCCCACCTGTGTCAGTGACGCGGACGGGGTTGTTGACAGGGATTATAATCCTTCTGTCCTGCCATAGCTCCCGCCTTTTAATCTCACTTCCCCTCAGACCTAATCCCCAGCTGCCAGCGACTCCCTGGGGGCCCTCCCCTCCTAAGGGCTTTTTGGCCCCAAGGAGCAGATGGGTCGTCTTATGGCCTAGATATGCCTGCCTAAAACAAAGACTGTGAAATTGGTGACATGCCATAGACATGATGCCAGAACCCGGCCAGGGAGAAGGGAGAGACAGGACAGATTGCGCATCAAATAAATATACAGCTTTACTGAACATAGAGAGGTCTCTGTGGGGAAGCGGTTTATTGTCTGTGTGTCTGTCTGCACACGCCTCTCTGATTCATACAGCGTGGGCTCAGGACAGGGAATAGGTGGTAGATAGAGAGGATACTGCAGGAGCTTTATTTCGCCTGTCATTGCTGCTCCAATAACTGTCATGGACTTGGGTTCAATGGCTGTACATATTGTGGCAGATCTCACCCACCCCTCTCATGGATATGTGAAGGAAGGGAGATACACTGTAAAAACTGAGCGTCCTCTTGTCACTTTTAAACGATCAGCTAATTTTATTCAACTAAAACGGTGTAAAATGTCATTCGTAAATGGTTCAAATTCATTGAATTCAGCTCAATTCGATTTCAAACGGCAAATTTTTTAGTATGTATAGGTTACTAATAATTATTTAATAAATATTAATTAACCCCAATCCCAGTTTTTACAGTGTACTATTGCCACAGAAGGAGTAGAGACAATTAGGTAGCTGATTAGTACTGATAGAACACACCTGCGGATCATTAGGTCACCCACATCTCACGTGCACACACCCCAGACACACACACTACAAAGCCACTAGGTTAGTCAGGAGTAAATTGAGTGGAGGTGAGGTTGGAGTTGTTGTATTGAGAGAGAGAGATTGAGTTATTCTGAGTTGTGTAAGGTGAGAGGTAGTGAGAGGAGAGGTGAAGGCGAGAAAGTGTTCATTGTGTACGGACCCTGGACTCGCTGAGAAACCCCCTTGTGTACTGACCCTGGACCGGACGACTACCCTGAGTATTGAACAATCCCTTTTTCTGTCTGCGAGTCTGTCTTGTGTTTTTGACCATCGGACTGTTTACGACCATTCTCTTGCCTATCAAACTGGATTCTGCCTTAATTCAATAGATATTCTTATTGATTGATATTGCTCTTGTGTGGACATTTGAATTTGTTTGTATTTGAACCGTGGCGAGTCTGGACCCCACCAGGCTCATCACAATATCTTGTGCCTATATATGTGGCAGTGGTGGTGAAGGAGGCAATTTCCACCCTACATTGTGGGGAGTGCTTTGAGTGTCTAGAAAAGTGCTATATAAATATAATGAATAATAATAATAATAATAATAATAATAATAATAATAATAATAATAATAATAATAATAATAATAATAATAGTAATAAGTACTTTGTGCTTTGATGTGTGCTGATGGTGTCTTCTGAGTATGTGATCATGATAGTTTAACGTTTTAATGGTTTAATGTTTAGTGTTTTTTTTTCTCAATCAATCAATCAATCAACCAACCAACCCACCAACCAACCAACCAACCAATCAACCAACAACATCTATCTATCTATCCATCCATCCATACCTCCTCATCTGTCCTGTGTCCTGTGTCCTGTCCTCGCCCAGACCATTTCATAACCATGGGGTAGTCGCACACAGAGCACTTTATTTCTGTCTTTAGAGAGGAGTGGGGAGGCAGACAGGCAGCTACAGGCTTCCATGTGGTAATTACGGGACGAATAATGATATCCTTTGTGCCGGAGCTATTCATGGAGCAGTGAGAAGGAGGACAAAGCGGGCCAGCGCTGCTCCCAGTGTGTGTACCCCTGTTTTCATTCACCGCGGTCGGGTCACTGCCCCATCGGAGGCCCTTGCAGGCCCTGGGTTGGCACACGGTGCTTCAACATCCCCGACGTCTCGCTAATTGAAAGACATTCGTTTCCACTATTTAGGAATTCTTTGATTTGATCCACTGACTCATTTCGTTGTGGCTTTAGACTTCAGTAGCCTTATTGATCCGGTGTTTGTACACACACATACAGTAAATAATGATAGATATATAGATTAGGTGACGGTTTAAGGTGAGAAACAGGGACAATGAGGGGATTTGAGGTCTCCTCGTGTGAAGGAGAAACAGAGCACTGACGAGCGCTGCTTTGTGAAGTGCTGTTTTTAATGGTTATGTAAGCAGAGCGTGGCAACACACAACCTGCGCTCTCACGCTAAGGAAAGACAAGAGCAGAGACTGATTGGAATTCTGGTCTTCTCTATCATCAGCCTCATCAAGCGGAAATCCTATACAGAGGATATCTGAGGTGGATTATAGAAACATCGGACCCCCCCCCCCCGCCCCCCCCGCTAAAGCTCTTTAATGCAATCTGGCCACGGGGAAATTATCTGGTATTTTATCCCAGCCACGCACAGGTTGACGGTGACAGGTTGACGGTTGACTCTGATACAAATGTTGTTGTTGTTGTTGTTGTTGTTGTTGTTGTTGATGATGATGATGATGATGATGATGATGATGATGATGATGCTGATGATGATGATGATGGTGATGATTGATTGATGAATTTATTTGATCATTCATAAAAAGATACATATAAAACTGCCGAGCATGAATACATACATTTTAAAAAACACAATAAAGCCAAAAGGCTTATTTCCATTGTGGACCTCTGGGGGTAGGGGGTGGGGTGTGGTATGGTGGGCAGTTGGCTGGCAGAAACAGTAGCTACTCTCAAGCCCAAATACAAACATACAAAAACAAACCACACAATTTCACTACATTAAACAAGTCAAAGCCAAATACACAATCAAATTCAATTAATCTACATTCTACAGCATTCCCTTTAGTCCGTCTAATTAATTATAAAATCAAAGATCCATCTGTAAACACACATTACACATCAGTTTTAACAATCATCCTATCCTTCCTATAGCTTCTATGATAATCCAATAGAGGCAGACGCCAACCACATTTTCAAAGCGGTCTTAAAGCCTCTTTCCGTAGCTAGTGCTTCGCAAGAGGTAGGTAATTGGTTCCATAGAACTCCTGCTGTATACAAACATTTGTTTTGAACCTGTGTGGAATTATATCCATCTGGCTGCCTCTCGTGGAGTATGTGTGAGTCTCACTCACCCAACTAAAATAACTGACAAGATATGCAGGGACTGTAGCATTACTTATTTTAAAGGTCAGCCCCAAGTTAATCTGAGCCACTCTCTTTTCCACTGGTAACCAGTTCAGACCATCAAAGTGTGAGTCATTGAGATGTGTATGGGGGTGAAGTTTAAGCACAGTCCTACCTAACTTATTTTGAGATGTCTGTAATCTATGCTTTATTTGTTTTGGTGAGCAACTATACCAGGATGTACATGCGTAGTCAAAGTGACACTGCACTAAGGCGTCTTCAATGTGTTTGAATTGAGCAGATGTGATTTTCTTGCTAAGAATTTGTTTTTTTTGTTTATTTTGGTCAGAGCCCTTAAGGCCATATTCTCCCCTGACAAAGACTTGTCCAAGCAGCCTAAGAAAAACAGAGGGCCAAGCACACTGCCTTGGGGTAACCCACATGGAGTGGCCCTTGGCTCTAAGAGTGTTCCACCAACATCGACCATTTGCTTTCTTCCTGCAAGGTAAGACCTCACCCAGCTGATTGCATTACTGTTAAAGCCTATTGCTTTTAGCTTCATCAGCAGTATTGTATGGTCAATGGTATCAAATGATTTCTGCAAATCAAGTAATACCATTCCACAAACTTTCCCCCCATCCACTTCTTTTTTTACCCACGTTTTCTCCTCATGTTTTTTTCTGTTTTTTTTCTCCCATCCCAATTTAGTCGTCATGCCAATTCCCCCCTCCCCTTCCTGGTCGTTGCTTGCATGTGCCCCCCACTGGTCGGTTTAGGGAGGGTTGATAGACACTATCACATGCAAAGTCAGCCAGCCACTTCTTTTCACCTGCCAGCGCGGACTCTCATTGGTGAGGTGTAACGTGTGGGAGGCTCACACTACCCTCACCATCTCCCTTCCTCGCTGTGCAGGCGCCCTGACCGACCTGTAGGAGTCGCTGTTTACAACGACCAGATTACCACCCACCGGCTTCCCTCCCGCTGACTCTGCCAATTGAGCCAGTATGACGGCCGGCCAAGCCAGAGGCAACGCTGACAGCCGGATTCGATACCAGTGTCTCTCGCGTTGGTGACGAGCGCTTAGTCCGCTGCGCCACCCAGCCGCCTATCATCCACTTCTTTTCTAATATGATCCGTTAAGTATAGCAAACAGGTGTCAGTGGAGTGCCGTTTCTTGAAGCCTGACTGCAATTCATAAATTATGTTAAAACTTGAGAGACAATGATGACAATGATGATGATTTTGGTATGAAATGTCTTGAGGGGCGAGGAGTTAGAATGTTGTAATGATAATGATGCAAACTAACGGTAAGAGGTTTTATTGTTATACCGTGAAGCTGCTCAAGACAACACCACAGTAGTAGGCTAGGTCTCATCACCGACAATGATGAGTCCATCTACAGGAGGGAGGTTGCCCAGCTGGTGTCTTGATGCTCCGCCAACAACCTGGAGCTGTCTATGAAAATAGACTCCTGGAAGAGGAAGTCTGCTTACTCCCCCCTGGAAATGAACGGTTCAGCTGTGGAACTGGTGGAGTCATTCATGTTCCTGATGGACCACCGTATCCAAGATTCAATATTCAAGAGATTCAAGAGGTTTATTTGTTTTAAGGTCCATTTTGTTTTAAAGTGACCATTTGTGTGTGAGCGATTGCAGCATGTGTGTTGTGTGTGTGTGTATGTGTGTGCTCATGTGTACTTGTGTGTGGAGAGTTCAGTGTTCTAATGGCCTGGGGGAAGAAGCTGAGCCGGAGTCTTTCTGTTCTCGTAGCATGTGTACGTAGGCGCTTGCCTGACCGCAGCAGCCTGAACAGGCTGTTGTTGGGGTGGTGGGGGTCTTTCATTATTCTGCAGGCTCTGGATTTGCACCTCCTGTTATATAAGTCCTGCAGGGGTGGTAGTGCAATACCCGTAGTACGCTCTGCTGAGCGCACCACTCTCTGAAGGGCCAACTCTTCCAACTCCCTCGAATGGGAGGACAACATCAACGCAATACAAAAACAAAGAGCAAACAGAGGATGTACTTTTATAAAAAAAAAAATTTAATGTTTTTGATTTGTTTGTACTACCGGGCAGTCCGGTAGAGGGAGAGAGAGAGGAAGAACGGGAGACAGAGCGGGGGGAAGACATTCGGCAAAGGACGGCGGGTCCGGGAATCGAACCCCGGTCGGCCGCTTTGCGACGCAGCGCGTTACATGGGTCGCCACTTGGGTGCCCAGAGGATGTACTTTCTGAGACAAGCTGAACATCTCCCCTCCAATCCTGGTTCAGTTCTACAAAGTGAACACTGAAAGCATCAGAACCACCTCCATTACTGTCTGCTTCTCCTCAGCCTCCTTCACCTGCAGGCGATGGAAGGCCATACGCACCAGAACCTCCCCTCTGGCAGGCGATGGAAGGCCATACGCACCAGAACCTCCCCTCTGGCAGGCGATGGAAGGCCATACGCACCAGAACCTCCCCTCTGGAAGGCGATGGAAGGCCATACGCACCAGAACCTCCCCTCTGGCAGGCGATGGAAGGCCATACGCACCAGAACCTGTCCTCTGGAAGGCGATGGAAGGCCATACGCACCAGAACCTGTCCTCTGGAAGGCGATGGAAGGCCATACGCACCAGAACCTCCCCTCTGGAAGGCGAAGGAAGGCCATACGCACCAGAACTCCCCACCACCATAAAATCCTCTTCCCTGGGGCGCCCGAGTGGCGAACCACATACAGCACTACGGTGCAACACGGCCGACCCGGGTTCAACTCCCGGACCGGTGATCTTTGCTGAATGTCTTCCCCGGTCTATCTCCCATTCCTTTTCTCTCTCTCTGGACTGCCCGGTAGCAAAAATCAATAAAAAACATACAAAAACATAACTTGTCCGAAAGGACAAGTAACATTTAAAATCCTCTTCCCTGAGGTCTACTCAACAAAGGCTCCTGACTGAACATATGAACAATGCTCCATGGAGTCCCAAAGACAGCTTTGGGATACTTACATGCATTTATCATCCAAGCGCAATAAAAAAAACTAAAAACATTTGTGTCTACATGTTGTATTAAATCACGTTTGTTGTATAGTCTGATGTGCTGTCTTTACATTATGTGAAATGTTCACCATTGTGTACCTTGTGTGTTCTGTTAGAATGTGGATTGTTCTTGTGCAGATAAAATGCAGGTTCATCCCTATTTTGGTGAATAAAATGGTTTTGATTACATGGGCTGGGAAGAGTTTAGAATAGTTATTTGGAGTTATAGAAAGGAGCAAGATACTCACTATTAGAATTTATTTATTTGAAAGGTTTGGGTCGTAAAAGGTATTCTGATGGTGAGATTAAAGACACAAACGCCATTATATACTACTTGAAATCAAGTTAATCATGAATGTAGATGATGACATTCTGTAAATTGTAAATATATGATCAGTTTCACCCTGCAATTATGTACATTTAAGAGAGTAAAAGTTAACTAAATGTATTAAATATAATCAGGTTACGTTACTGTATTCTACTAATCCAATAGATTACATTACTAATTACATTAAATGTTTTATCTTTTTATTGGCACCAATTGTGGAATAGCCAAGTCAGAAAAATACAGTTATATCCACTTGGCCAATCATATGGTTCACGGCAGCTCAACAGCCAATGAGGGGAACAGTCAGGAGACCATTGTCTGCAATGGATCCAATAACTCTGGAAGGCTATTTCATATTATGGACAGCAGTGCGTAGGAAGCTTCTGTCCAAGGAGCGTGTTCTGGAGCCTGGGAGGTTGAACGCATGGTCTGGGTTGTGCGTAGGTGGGTAGTAGGACGAGTCGGACGACTGATGTATGGTGGAGGGAGCGTGGCCTGCGGGTCCATGGGGCAGTGGTGGGGACGTATTTTGCACAGGACTGTAGCAGCTGCAGCTGTCACGACTGAACTATTGGAAGTTTGGAACCCAATATGCAAACACAGAGACAGCAGACAGGACTTGGTATAACCCAAAAGACGGGTGCTTTATTGTATAATCGTCCAAGCAGTGGTTGGTAAAGCCACGGGGATACTTGTACTGTCAAGGGGCTAAGAGTATAGGAGCAGGGTAGTCAGACAAGCGGGAAGTCGTATATAGAATTGGATACTCAAGTAGTTCAGGGTTAGAGCAAGGAGCGGGGTAGTCAGCCAGGCGGGGGGGTCATACACAGGATCTGTTCCTCAGACGGCCCGGGGCTTAGGCGAGGCGCGGGGTTGTCAGACAGGCGGTGGGGTTTAGGTGAGGCGTGGGGTTGTCAGACAGGCGGTGGGGTTTAGGTGAGGCGCGGGGTTGTCAGACAGGCGGTGGGGTTTAGGTGAGGCGTGGGGTTGTCAGACAGGCGGTGGGGTTTAGGTGAGGCGCGGGGTTGTCAGACAGGCGGTGGGGTTTAGGCGAGGCGCGGGGTTGTCAGACAGGCGGTGGGGTTTAGGTGAGGCGCGGGGTTGTCAGACAGGCGGTGGGGTTTAGGCGAGGCGCGGGGTTGTCAGACAGGCGGTGGGGTTTAGGCGAGGCGCGGGGTTGTCAGACAGGCGGTGGGGTTTAGGCGAGGCGCGGGGTTGTCAGACAGGCGGTGGGGTTTAGGTGAGGCGCGGGGTTGTCAGACAGGCGGTGGGGTTTAGGTGAGGCGCGGGGTTGTCAGACAGGCGGTGGGGTTTAGGCGAGGCGCAGGGTTGTCAGACAGGCAGTGGGGTTTAGGCGAGGCGTGGGGTTGTCAGACAGGCGGTGGGGTTTAGGCGAGGCGCGGGGTTGTCAGACAGGCGGTGGGGTTTAGGCGAGGCGTGGGGTTGTCAGACAGGCGGTGGGGTTTAGGCGAGGCGCGGGGTTGTCAGACAGGCGGTGGGGTTTAGGCGAGGCGCGGGGTTGTCAGACAGGCGGTGGGGTTTAGGCGAGGCGCGGGGTTGTCAGACAGGCGGTGGGGTTTAGGTGAGGCGCAGGGTTGTCAGACAGGCAGTGGGGTTTAGGCGAGGCGCAGGGTTGTCAGACAGGCGGTGGGTCATACACAGGATCTGTTCCTCAGACGGTCCGGGGTGTAGGCAAGGAGAATCGTCAGGCAAGAGAGATCCAGGAGTAGGGAGAGCACGGGGAGCCAAATGAGGGACTGGGAAAAGGAGAGACAGAACAGGTAAGACACGAGACCAGGAACACGGAAATGCGACTAACTAGAAATGAGCAAAGAACCATGACTGACTGTGTAATACTAAGCTACTATCTGGCAGCATGATGACATCTGCGCCAGGTTTAAGTACAGTAGGTGCAGCAATCAGCACACAGATGTCCATCAGCTGCTCCCAGAGCTTCCCCACACCTGACTCCACATCTGTAATTAGAGAGAATAATAGAGAGAGAGAGTAGACAGGCAGGCATATGGTGTGACAGCAGCCTGTTGTCTGGGGGTAAGGCTGGGGATGGAGAGCTTTATACTGGCAGTGTCCTGGTCCACTCCAATTATTTTCAGACCCTTCTTTTGAATGTTGTCAAGCAGGCTGAGATGAGTAAACAGGGCACTCATCCAGCTAAGTGAGGCGTATTCCATGAAGTGTGGACTTGTAGGCTCAGCTCTCTGTGGTAAATGGAAAATGGTAAATGGCTGCATTTATATAGCGCTTTTATCCAAAGCGCTTTACAATTTGTTCCTCACATTTTACCCATTCACACACTGACGGCGGAGTCAACCATGCAAGATGCCAACCTGCTCATCGGGAGCAATTAGGGGTTAAGTGTCTTGCTCAAGGACACTTCAACACTCTGCCCAGGAGGAGCGGGAATCGAACCGGGAACCTCCGGATAACCAGACAACTGCTCTACCTACTGAGCCACTGTCGCCCCCCACTGTGGGGCGGCGCCCACTGTGGTGAGTTTACTGGCCACTGGCCACTCTCCTCAGTGCTCCCAGTTTCTAAGCTTCCCTGATGGAGATGTGAGTAGGTAATCAGTCATCTGTAGCACTTTAAAAGTAACCTTCCCAACCCTGATCATTAAAAACAGTTACATGCTTTTTCCCCACTTTGAATCAGACATTTGACCACTCAGACTATGGTCTTTAAGACCTTTTAAAGCAGTCATTTGACCACTCAGTTTATGGTCTTTAAGACCTTTTATAGCAGTCATTTGATCATTCAGACTAGAGTCTTTAGGACATTTGGAAGCAGTCATTTTACCACTAAGACTAGGGTCTTTAGGACCATTTGAAGCATTCATTAATTTGACATGGTCTTTAGGCTAATGTTTATACATGAGACACCATCCAACAGTTATTACAAGATTTAAATGTTCTATCCGCTAGGCCTTCCTGTAAGCTACCACGCTCCTCTCTCTCCCTGTCTCCTCTCCTGCCAGGCGTAATCCCTGCTTTTAATCCTCACAGTGGGCTCTCTGGAAAACTAATAAAAGACTGAAGGAAGGTGGATTAAAGCCCCTCACTCACAAAATTAAATCTGCTGACAAGATTGTTCAAGACACACACACACACACACACACACACACACACACACACACACACACACACACACACACACACACACACACACACACACACACACACACACACACACACACACACACACACACACACACACACACACACACACACACACACACACACACACCACCACCACCACCTTCACCACCATCACTCCAGAAAACAACTGAAACTACACAAAATAGTCACACACAACATTACAGCTTGTTTTTTTGTACAATCAGTTTTATTACAAATATATATTAGAAAAAAATAAGAAATCTAATTGCACCCAACAGAATGCTCATAATCTTCAGAAACCCTCATTCGTCAGGCTTCTAAACTGAAAGCATTACAGGTAGAATCTCCAGCATCCCTTGCAATGTGTCTACAGGGTTCACGTGTTCTATCCTCCTATACTAGTCCTATGGATAGTCTGTGATCTTTAGAAAGGAAATTAATGTACTGTAGATTAGATTAGATTAGATTCAATCAAATGTAATGTCATTATACAGCACAACCAGTCAGTGGCGGCCGGTGGGTGCTTCGCCACTAGGGGCGCTATACCAAACATTTTGCAAACATGTACAGTACAGTACCACGCAACAGACTCATGGCAAGACGTGAGCGATTCGACTCACGCTCACGGCAATGAATCGGCTCTTATGAACGAGTCGCTCAGCTGTTACTACAACAACACACAACCAGTCAAATAAAGTATAGTCTAGACTCTAATTCACAACTTGAAACACAATATATAAATAGAAAAGTTAGAAACAAAACTCGCCCCGTCTCCAAACACAGGCAGATCTCTCCCTCTCTCCTTCTCTCTCTCACACACAGCGCGACGTGGAATCGATTCGTTACACAATCAGACCTATTATATACCAAGAATAACTTCAGTATGAGTACAGGGCTGTACACATATTTTGCATATTGTTAAACGAGCCAAGGCTAGCTATTAAACTATCGATATGAATCGAAAATCTGGGACCCTGATGTAAACAAGACAAACGTCTTTCTCTGGTCTGCATCCCCTTAACAATTGTGTGTATTGAGCCGTACTGTGTACCCATTCTGCAATCTGTTAATAAAGTTCTCATTCATTCATTCATTCAAACATAGACGATATTGAACAAGCCATAATCCACGTATTTTCAATCCGAGAGAGCTGCAGTAGTTAAATCAATGAGCCATCGACACAGTCAGTGTGGTAACGTTATTATTGCATCCAAGATTGATACACGGCTGGCTAGGCAGTTGGTAGTCATAGTCTTGTGTTATAAAATAAATAAACAATCAGCAATGTCTCGCTTCATGAATGGCCAGCAGTAGCCTAACAGTACTGCTCCTAAAAAAAACTATTTACAAACGTTAACGTTAACCACAGAGAGAGAGAGAGAGAGAGAGAGAGAGAGAGAGAGAGAGAGAGAGAGAGCGAGAGAGAGAGAGACTCACTGTTTAGTTGACACGTCCAGGGCTTGCCTTGATAAAGTGTATAATCCACTGTTGATTCCAGACCACTGTCCACTGTGTCCAGACTGCATCCGCCATATAGCTTGTTAGCCAAGTGTTAGCTTGTTAGCAGCACCACACAACAGTCACAAGTACTTCATTCCTTTGTCCATTTCCGCTCGAACAGACTGCAAACTACCTGGCGTTCTATCGCCATGCTCTAAGACAAACTCTAACCTTAACCAACTTTGAAAGAGTGCCTAAGCTTAACAGTCTAAAGAACTTGCAGTCACGGCACGCTCTAAGACAAACAACCTAGGACCAACCTAGGAACCAACCTAGCCGGAATAAGCTAGAATTGGAACATTCGAAATTGGATTCGGCCAATCAGAGATCGTCTCTGTGAAATTCTGCTACGGAAAAAAATACTGGCGTCGGCCAATCAGAGAGCGTCTCCGCGAAATGCGGCTACAGAAATTCTTGACGCTACTGGCTAGACCGCTTCAAATCGCGCCCGGATTCCAACATAATAGTCATATTTCAACGCACAACGCGTTATGCACTGATTGGCTGTGACGGATACAGCGATCAAACTGTGACGCGCACTCAGAGCGCTATCGCTTCTAGCCCGGGCCGAGAAATACGAAAAAATAAAAAAAAATAAAAAAAAACGTGATGTCACTTCCTGCTCAGGAAAACGAGTGTTTTTTTATTTGAGATAATAACGTTATATTGTGCATTGGAAATACAAACATACTTAAAATGAGTAAATATTATTCATTTTAAACATGTTTATATTATTTATAGGGCTATAAAACAAAAAACTAAAAAGTTTTATTTTCTTCTTCTGTGATTTAACAGCAGCTGGCAGCAGGTGGGTCGGCGCCCTTGCGCCCCTAGTGGCAGAGCCGCCACTGCAACCAGTACAGTACAATGGAAATACACTTGGCATCCAATCATGTGCAAATGTAGCAGTAAAACTGCAACAGCAATATACAATGTAAAGGTGATTAAACTGGGTACAAAATATACAAATTAGTACTACTGAGTGTAGTGCTAATCAGATGTATGTACAGAGTTGTAGTATAATATGTACTGTGGTACAGGTGTAAGGACAGTATGGTAGTAGTCATACTAGCTAACTAGTAACAGTCGGATATGTACAGAATAGATATAGTATCTACAGATATGTAGAGGTAAGTACAGACAGGTGTGGATATGAGAATAAATATATATATATATATATATATATATATATATATATATATATATATATATATATATATATATATATATATATATATATATATATATATATATATGGTATATACAGCATTATTGTACATGCTATCATACAGAGCTATGGGTTATGCAGGTGTAATAAGTAAGTATATAGAGGGGTTATATGCAGGTATATTCAGACAAATTGAGCTCTATAGGTTCATCATTACAGGAAGAGAAGAAAGTGGTGTAACTTCCCCACCCTGTGGTCAAATAGAATCAGTGCAAGAAGAACATACTTGGTCAGCACTGCTTTGCCTTTATGATCAGAACAACAACTCACAATTAATCACATTAACCCTTTCACTACCACACTGCAGAAGGTTAACCTTTCACTACCGCACTACATTACGGTTAACCTTCTGTAGTGTGGTAGTGTTACGTTCCAGCATGTGGCTGTTGTATGTTGTTTGTACTTTTGTGTGTGTGTGCGCGTGTACGTGTGTGTGTGTGTGTGTGCGTGCGTGCGTGCGTGCGTGCGCGTGTGTGTGTGTGCGTGTGCGCGTGTGTGTGTGTGTGCGTGTGCGTGTGCGTGTGTGTGTGCGTGCATGCGTGCGTGCGTGTGTGTGTGTGTTTGGAACTGGAGCAGGTAAGGGGCCCAAAACATTTTGGTGCTACACGTAGTGGTATTATTGTCTAGACTCTAGACACACTAGATAAGGAGTGATGCCACTCATTGTATGTTTTGGACATATGTTTGGTTAGGTAGTGTAGGTAGTGAGCAGTAGGTTTTATTTGACTTTTGTGTTTATGTATAGGTAGACAAGCTATTCCTTACTGAGTTAGTTGTGTTTTGTTTTACTTAGTTTATTCCTTTGGCATCATTCAAGCTCCTTCCCCCCCCCCCCCCCCCTTTCCCCTTGGTTGTGTGTCTCAAAATCCACCATTGTCATTGTCTATTAGTCTGTTTTGTTTGTATATATAAAAGGCACAATATATTACTTTCTTTAACCTAAACTTGTTGTGGGCATTGCTTTATTTATCATTTGGTTCATTTATTACAGATTACAACACAATCATCCTTTATGATATTCACCCCTTCCCCATGACATACTGGAAGGTACAGTGAAAGGTTAACCTTCTGTAGTGTGGTAGTGAAATGGTAACCTTCTGTAGTGTGGTAGTGAAAGGTTAACCTTCTGTAGTGTGGTAGTGAAATGTTAACCTTCTGTAGTGTGGTAGTGAAAGGTTAACCTTCTGTAGTGTGGTAGTGAAAGGTTAACCTTCTGTAGTGTGGTAGTGAAAGGTCAACCTTCTGTAGTATGGTAGTGAAAGGTTAACCGTCTGTAGTGTGGTAGTGAAAGGTCAACCTTCTGTAGTGAAAGTGTTAACCCCTTGTAGTGTGGTGGTGAAAGGGTTAAACCCATGCAGACTTTCTGAAATGTCACATCATCAGTTTCCAGGAAAAAGGTTTTCGTCCAAATGATCTCGTTCTGATCTCACAGGTGAGATTTAAAGAAATTGACATCATTCAAGCTCCTCCCCCCCCCCCCCCCCCCTTTCCCCTTGGTTGTGTGTCTCAAAATCCACCATTGTCATTGTCTATTAGTCTGTTTTGTTTGTATATATAAAAGGCACAATATATTACTTTCTTTAACCTAAACTTGTTGTGGGCATTGCTTTATTTATCATTTGGTTCATTTATTACAGATTACAACACAATCATCCTTTATGATATTCACCCCTTCCCCTAGACATACTGGAAGGTACAGTGAAAGGTTAACCTTCTGTAGTGTGGTAGTGAAATGGTAACCTTCTGTAGTGTGGTAGTGAAAGGTTAACCTTCTGTAGTGTGGTAGTGAAATGTTAACCTTCTGTAGTGTGGTAGTGAAAGGTTAACCTTCTGTAGTGTGGTAGTGAAAGGTTAACCTTCTGTAGTGTGGTAGTGAAAGGTCAACCTTCTGTAGTATGGTAGTGAAAGGTTAACCGTCTGTAGTGTGGTAGTGAAAGGTCAACCTTCTGTAGTGAAAGTGTTAACCCCTTGTAGTGTGGTGGTGAAAGGGTTAAACCCATGCAGACTTTCTGAAATGTCACATCATCAGTTTCCAGGAAAAAGGTTTTCGTCCAAATGATCTCGTTCTGATCTCACAGGTGAGATTTAAAGAAATTGACATCATTCAAGCTCCTTCCCCCCCCCCCTTTCCCCTTGGTTGTGTGTCTCAAAATCCACCATTGTCATTGTCTATTAGTCTGTTTTGTTTGTATATATAAAAGGCACAATATATTACTTTCTTTAACCTAAACTTGTTGTGGGCATTGCTTTATTTATCATTTGGTTCATTTATTACAGATTACAACACAATCATCCTTTATGATATTCACCCCTTCCCCTAGACATACTGGAAGGTACAGTGAAAGGTTAACCTTCTGTAGTGTGGTAGTGAAATGTTAACCTTCTGTAGTGTGGTAGTGAAAGGTTAACCTTCTGTAGTGTGGTAGTGAAATGTTAACCTTCTGTAGTGTGGTAGTGAAAGGTTAACCTTCTGTAGTGTGGCAGTGAAAGGTTAACCTTCTGTAGTGTGGTAGTGAAAGGTCAACCTTCTGTAGTGTGGTAGTGAAAGGTTAACCGTATGTAGTGTGGTAGTGAAAGGTCAACCTTCTGTAGTGAAAGTGTTAACCCCTTGTAGTGTGGTGGTGAAAGGGTTAAACCCATGCAGACTTTCTGAAATGTCACATCATCAGTTTCCAGGAAAAAGGTTTTCGTCCAAATGATCTCGTTCTGATCTCACAGGTGAGATTTAAAGAAATTGACCGATCTGAACATTCTAATGATATCACAACGGATCGGTTTCTAAGAAGAAGGTTGTCATTCAAATGTTGTTGTTTTGATACAAAGAAAATTAAATTCTTATTTAAAAAAAAAGATTGATTGAGATCATATCTTATTTCTTCCTGGTCAAGTCGAAAAAATTATGTGAGAAAAAAAAACTCACAGCTGAAAGGGTTAAATACTTCCATTCAGCTCCAATATGCCAGTGTGGCTACATGAGAAGAGCTCCGGTCTCATGATCAGGGCCCCTGTAGAAAAAAAAATAATAAAAATAGCATGGTGGTGTAGTGGTTAACACTGTCGCCTCACAGCAAGAAGGTCCAGGGTTCGATTCTCGCTTGGGGACCAGGTTTCCATGATGCCAGGTACCCAGGTGGGGTATCTCCCAGGCCTTTCTGTGTGGAGTTTGCATGTTCTCCCCGTGCTCGCAAGGGTTCCCCCCCCCGATAAGATAAACCCAATGGAAAAATATGCACAACAACACATCGCTAACGCTGTGGCGTCCTTGACGAAGACGGGCAGGAGCACTTGGATTGGTCCCCGACTCCCCGGGCGCGGCCCTCGCCGATGCCTGTCTGCTCCCGGCTGCCCTTGGGGGGGAAGGACGACGGGATGGGTTAAGCGCAGAGACTAATCGCATCGGCGATCCTACAAAGACAATGCATGCGTGTGTGTTCCGGTGTGTGTGTGTGCTAACCGCTAAAACATTGAGGATAATTGCATGCCAATTAAAGACCTCTGAACAGGTCCTGCATTATTATTATTGCATTATTATTATTATACAGTATAGCTTCCATCTGCAGCGAGGAGGTCAGAATTCAGTTTAGTCCAGAGACTGAGTCCATCACCTGCAGTTGCCGTTCAGTCTCAGTCTTCTTTCTTGGCTCTGTTTGCCAAGGTTCATGGCCAGGGTGGCACACAGTATGTGGACAAATGGTAAATGGCTGCTTTTATCCAAAGCGCTTTACAATTTTTGTTACTCACATTTGACCCATTCACTCACACATTCACTCACACACCGACGGCGGAGGCAACCATGCAAGGTGCCAACCTGCTTATCGGGAGCAATTAAGGGTTAAGTGTCTTGCTCAAGGACACATCAACACGCTGCCCGGGAGGAGCAGGAATCGAACCGGGAACCTCCGGATTGCCAGACGACTGCTCTACCCCCCGAGCCACTGTCGCCCCCCCCCCCCCCCCACAAGATCATAACCGCGCTCCCCATGAACTGCGAAGACAGAGGGGCACTAATCCCCTCCTGAGTCAGTGGAGGTGAGTCTCTGTGGAGGTGAGTCTCTGTGTGACGGTGGTGGTGAGTCTCTGTGGAGGTGAGTCTCTGTGTGACGGTGGAGGTGAGTCTCTGTGTGACGGTGGTGGTGAGTCTCTGTGGAGGTGAGTCTCTGTGTGACGGTGGAGGTGAGTCTCTGTGTGACGGTGGTGGTGAGTCTCTGTGGAGGTGAGTCTCTGTGGAGGTGAGTCTCTGTGTGACGGTGGTGGTGAGTCTCTGTGTGACGGTGGTGGTGAGTCTCTGTGGAGGTGAGTCTCTGTGGAGGTGAGTCTCTGTGTGACGGTGGTGGTGAGTCTCTGTGTGACGGTGGAGGTGAGTCTCTGTGTGACGGTGGTGGTGAGTCTCTGTGTGACGGTGGAGGTGAGTCTCTGTGTGACGGTGGTGGTGAGTCTCTGTGTGACGGTGGAGGTGAGTCTCTGTGTGACGGTGGTGGTGAGTCTCTGTGGAGGTGAGTCTCTGTGTGACGGTGGTGGTGAGTCTCTGTGGAGGTGAGTCTCTGTGTGACGGTGGAGGTGAGTCTCTGTGTGACGGTGGTGGTGAGTCTCTGTGGAGGTGAGTCTCTGTGTGACGGTGGTGGTGAGTCTCTGTGTGACGGTGGAGGTGAGTCTCTGTGTGACGGTGGTGGTGAGTCTCTGTGGAGGTGAGTCTCTGTGTGACGGTGGTGGTGAGTCTCTGTGTGACGGTGGTGGTGAGTCTCTGTGTGACGGTGGTGGTGAGTCTCTGTGTGACGGTGGTGGTGAGTCTCTGTGTGACGGTGGAGGTGAGTCTCTGTGTGACGGTGGTGGTGAGTCTCTGTGGAGGTGAGTCTCTGTGTGACGGTGGTGGTGAGTCTCTGTGGAGGTGAGTCTCTGTGTGACGGTGGAGGTGAGTCTCTGTGTGACGGTGGTGGTGAGTCTCTGTGGAGGTGAGTCTCTGTGTGACGGTGGAGGTGAGTCTCTGTGTGACGGTGGTGGTGAGTCTCTGTGTGACGTGGTGGTGAGTCTCTGTGTGACGTGGTGGTGAGTCTCTGTGGAGGTGAGTCTCTGTGTGACGGTGGTGGTGAGTCTCTGTGTGACGTGGTGGTGAGTCTCTGTGGAGGTGAGTCTCTGTGTGACGGTGGAGGTGAGTCTCTGTGTGACGGTGGTGGTGAGTCTCTGTGGAGGTGAGTCTCTCTCTAAAACTAAAGGCTACTTTAACGTGTTGGTGCTTTGGGTGTACTGTACTGTATTCAGTTGTGAATGCTCCTCTCTCTCTCCTTCTCTCGCTCTCTTTCTCTCCCAGGAGAATAATGTGTATCTTCTCCTGAAGCTCACAACACCTGCTTACCTCTTTCATAGACGCACGCATGCACGCACACACACACACACACACACACACACACACACACACACACACACACACACACACACACACACACACACACACACACACACACACACACACACACACACACACACACACACACACACACACACACACACACACACACACACACACACACACACACACACACACACACACACACTACTTTATCTCCTCCCTACCTGCTTGTCCTCATGCCATGATATGCGTCAGATACACATGATTCATCCCAGAGCCTCAATGCATCACTGGGTTTGGCCACAAGCTTTGACATCTTGCCAGGAACCTTACTGTGTTGAATGGTGTCTTGCTGTGCCATAGTAGTAGTCAGAGTACACGTGAATGATTTAATGGGAGATTAGATAGTGTGTTATAGGTCTGAATGTCTGTGTCCTTCCCTATATAAAAAATCTAAATCATGTTTAATGGCCAAGTATGTGAGGCATTTCACTTGGTGGTTGGTGTATTTAGGCCTACTTGTGTATGGAAAAATATAAACGTCACAGGTTCAAGTTCAAGTTCAAGTTCTTTAATAGTTGTCATACAGAAGTACAGAATACTTTCATACAAAATGCTTCTTACTGTTACGCTCCAGAGACTGTGCTAGACAAGATAGTATCAAATAACATAATAACATAATATAGCATGAATTTAGAAGAAGAAAATGAGGTTGAACTAAATTGAACTAGTAGGTTCCCAGACAGAGTGTACAACGGGTGCAAAATGAACAACAATCTTTATTTACATAAATCAATACATGTAATATACAGAAAATGGTAAATCTCCCTTTTCAGCCAATGTCTCTTCCACTGTGCCGGGAGGCCCTCTGATAGACAGGTGGTAGTAATACAAAAGGGTACATTGGACACTGTACATTGGAGGTGGTTGGGTGGGTGGGGTGGGAATTAGATGCTGTTTCAGTGTACAGTGCAAACCATTTGAAGTTTACCAATGCTAGCTTTCCTTTGTTCAGACATTATCATTACAACGTAGCACACCAAGTAACAATCTCTTTGCAAAGTCGTATATATTATATATGACCTTGCAGATCAGGGTACATTTTGGATTTAAGGCGACTGAGATGATTAATGTTGTATTTTGGATGGATATTTGACCATGTTCATTCATTCTTGAGTGGTCAAAAATGGTAGCCTACGAAAAGACCACGAAGGTCTTCTTCTTCTTCTACTTTCTTCAACCAACACCAGATTATAGCTCATATCCAGATGTCAAAAAGTTTAAGCATGGTGAATCAGCGATACCTCACCCGAAATGTGCTGATAATTTTCTTGGAAATATCCTGTAATTACAGCATGAGAGAAGAGGGTAGAGCAAAGATTTAGGCAATTCTTTTAATGAATTATTATGAACTATTTTGAGTTGAAAATCTGTTTGATAGGAGATCTGATTTATTTCCCAGCAGGCTCTGGTTTGAGTGATTGGTATCTGTGGGTATTTTATTATATTTCCTGCTCGTAGAGGAAGGATGTCACAGACAAGACGAGATGGAGTGATATGAGCAGAGAGGAACTGTCTCTCTGTGAATTATGGTCAGATTTGATTGATTATTTATTTATATTAGATTAGATATATACACACACACACACACACACACACACACACACACACACACACACACACACACACACACACACACACACACACACACACACACACACACACACACACACACACACACACACACACACACACACACACACACACACACACACACACACACACACACACACACACACACACATATCATGACAGGCCCCAGACAGATTCATGTTTGCTTTACAAGCAGAGTTTGTTGGTGTGTTGATGGATGGCAGGCGGAGTGTCCCTGCCGTACGTATTTGTCCTACTTGTCCTCGTCTCTGTCCTATAACTCTACTGTCACAATGACACCACAGAGGGAGCAGATCGATGGACACGACTGATCGCTGCCTCACTGTCTTCTCTGCAGCACAGCTGCAGTGGTCTAGTGTTTCCTTTGAGTAACCAGTAGTGACTAACATTCATTTCGGTACTGTTTTGATAGCAATGTGCAAATTACAAGCCCATGTGCAAATATATATAGCTATCTAGGTCTACTCTGTACAATGTGTAATACTCCATACTTAGTGTCTCACATACAGTATACTTAGTGAGTCTTAGTAAACGGATTAAGCAGATTTGCAATCAATTTAACAGAGCTATTAAATACTTCGGACACAAGCAATGAAACAGTGGTTGCTGATGTCATTACAGAAGACACAGGACTGATACCTGTGAGGGGAATTTGTAAGGATAATGTAGATCAAAGTGGACTTACCAGGATTTCTAGGGTCATATCTGGTGGGGAGGGAAATTATTTGGTGGAGGTTTAGGGCATCCAACTGCTGTAGCACTTTGTCAGGTGGGGTGACCAATGACCATGTCCCAGTTGAGATCGCCTAAAAGGACGAGCTCAGATTTTGTGAAGGGAGCCAGAGTGCTGCCAGCCACTGACAAGGAGTAGTTGTTGGAAAGCTTGATGTTTAAAACTAGTAGCTCAAACTGCTTCGGAATGGATTTAGCTAAGGCAATAGAGCACTGAAGATGTTCCTTGGTATAAATTGCTGTATCTCAGGGTAGTGGATGGATTTTCTTAACCAAGACTCAGTGATGACTAGAACCACAGGGCTGGAGTCATGAGCCCAGACAGACAGCATATCTATTTTTGGTACTAAACTCCTAGCATTAATGTGCAGGAAACCATCAAAGCAAATACAACTGGACAGGTCTGGGATGGAGGGAGTATTGGCAGCAGGGCCAGGATGGACATGAACATGATCTGATATCATTAACAGCAAAACAATCACTTTGGTTAGTGATTGGTTCATGATTGGTTGGATAGCCTGCTAAAATCCTGTAGCCTTCTCTTTGGCCAATCCAATGAAATACCATATTTCACAATAAATCATATATAATCATATATATTCTTAATCTGTGATAGAAGGACCTGTTGTAGACTAACCTGAGGGTGAAGTCTAATCAGAAGGAATACAGTTTTAGGGCTGCACTCACTGACCCTCTGTCCATGACTTGCTTGTTGTTGACTGTGTATGTGTGGTCTGAGAGAATGGGCCAATCCTCTTATAGTGTCCGTGGGTCCTGGTGTCAGAGACTGGGGCAGTGATGATAACGGCTTAAAGGCATCCTGCTGTTTCAGATCACCTCTTGACTCACACACCACTGGGATTACCCACAATGCATTGGTCTGCCACCGTCTAGCAGTCCCTGCAGTGATTCATTTTTGCTCCATTTATGTGTGTGTTTATTTGTGTGTGTGTGTTTATTTGTCTGTGTCTGTCTGTCTGTCTGTCTGTCTGTCTGTCTGTCTGTCTGTCTGTCTGTCTGTCTGTCTGTCTGTCTGTCTGTCTGTCTGTCTGTCTGTCTGTCTGTCTGTCTGTCTGTCTGTCTGTCTGTCTGTCTGTCTGTCTGTCTGTCTGTCTGTCTGTCTGTCTGTCTGTCAATACGTCAAACCGTGACAGTACGATCTGGCCATGGACACGAACCCAGCGGATTTTGAGATGAGGCAGGCTATACAGAGCCAAGGCACCCTACTGGGTCAGCACGACCAATCTCTAGGTCAGTTACACGAGGGTTTCAAAAGTATGATTGTCCAACAGAAGGAACTAGTAGATACGGCAGTCCAGTTGCGTGATCAATTTGCGGAGTTTGTAACGATCATCATCCCACCTAAGGGCCTCATCACAGCGCCTACCCCTCTCGGCCCCGCTACTATTAGTCCCGCTGTTCAGCCAATACCCTCATCCTCCCAGGCTCCTGAGCCGCACATTCCCGCCCCGGCAAAATATTTTGGGAATCCCAATACCTGTAGACAGTTTCTGACACAGTGCCTATTAACTTTTAACGCTCAACCAAATAGTTTTGCTAATAACTGGTGAATCGGCTGGAGGGTCCCGCGCTGAGCCTCTTTCAACGCTCTTTACGAAAGAGGGTATTCTATCTCAGTCATTTACCAGTTTTGCTTCGGAACTCAAACAAGTGTACGACCACCCTGTACCGTACCGTACGGCCACCAGGCCGGCCAGTGTCTGCTCGATCTCCGCCAGGACAAACTTCCCATACGTGAGTTCGTTTCCCGTTTCCAAGGGTGGGCAGCTGGAGTCCGACTGGAACGACGGCGCTCTCATTTCCGCATTCCAATGCGAGTTGCACCGGGAAATCGGTCAGGAGATGCCGTTATATGGAAAGGAATCCACACTGGACGAAACCGTCAGAATTACTATTCAAGTGTCGGACCGTAAATCCTTATGGAGGAGTGACGTGCTGAGACCCATGCTCTCTTCGGCCCCCCCCCCCCCCGTGCCGGAGCGTTTGATTTTCACGAACCCTGACGGGAAAGGCAGAGTTATGCCGAGGAGGGCTCGCGTCGTTTCGCTACACCGAGGATGTCGGAACCTGAGCCCATGCAATTGGGTCGAGCCCGTCTGTCTGCGGAGGAGAGGACTCGCCGCTTCCAGGAGAACTCTTGTCTGTACTGTGGCCCTTCATATTCTCCTGTCCGTCCCGTCCAGAAAAAGACCGGGCTCGTCCGTAGTCGGAGAGGTGCGTACGAGCCAAGCAAATGTTTCCTCTCTCACCTCATCTCATCCTCAAGTCTGTGCGACTCTATTGATTAAAGGTCAGTCGCATGTTTTTTCAGCCCTAATCGACTCTGGAGCTGATGAGAGCTTTATCGTCTGCAAAGTGGCCATGTCTCTAGGTTTGGAGTTAGAACCACTCGACTCGCCCCTGGAGGCCAAAGCACTTAACGACATGCCGCTGGCTAAAATCAAGTTTCAGACCGCTCCCGTTACTTTTTTGTTGTCCGGTAATCATCGGGAGATTATAAAATGTTTGGTAATCTCTTGTCCCCTTGGTTATCCGTGGTTTAATAAGAGACACAACCCGCAAGTCGACTGGGCCTCGGGCAAAGTAATGTCATGGAGCAGCTACTGCAATGCTAACTGTTTGCGCTCCGCACAACCCTCTCTCTCTAATACTCCGTCGTCGCCACTGGAAGTCTCCGACTTGTCTTCTGTTCCCAGGCCGTATCATGACCTCTCCGCGGTATTCTATAAACAAGGGGCGATGTCTCTGCTGCACCATCTGCCGTATGACTGCACCATAGACCTCATGCCGCGGGCTCCCCTGCCCAGCAGTTGTCTGTTTAACATCTCAGGGCCGGAACAGGAAGCGATGGAAAAATATATTCAGGAGTCTCTGGTGGGAGGCTTGATTCGTCCCTCGTCATCTCCTGTGGGGGCTGAGTTACAAGAAGGATGGAATGGTAAGACCGTGTATTGATTACCAGGGTCTTAACAACATTAAGGTGGCAAATAAATACCCACTGCCCCTCATCAGCTCTGCCTTCGGTCCTTTGCACGGTGCCACCACCTTTTCCACGTTGGATCTGCACACCACCTCGTTCGCATTTGGGAGGACGACGAGTGGAAGACTGCTTTTAATACACCTATCGGTCACTTTGAGTATCTTGTGATGCCGTTTGGCTTAACCAACGCTCCAGCAGTATTACAGAATCTGGTAAATGATGTAATTGATTTTTTCCAAGGACCTGGAATCTCCCCAGCGTCATGTTGGCCTGGTCCTTCAATGGCTGTTGGAGAACAAGCTTTTTGTTAAAGCTGAAAAATGCGAGTTCCATGTACCCTCTGTGTCTTTTCTGGGCTACAAAATCTCTCCAAGGGATAGGTGCAGATGGACCCCGCTAAGGTCTCTGTGGTCACCCAGTGGCCCCAACGCGTCTATACTTCCCACAAGCAAGTTGTCCTTCCGCGTTGCTCTGATTGGCCACTGACGTTTCTGGTCATGTGACATGTGCGGCAATCGCATGACGAGCAGTGTCTTAGCCCATTTTCGCGTCGAACAGCCTGCAAACGACCTAACGCCTAGTTTATCACTGGTTAAGCTTAGGCGACTCTTTCGCAGTTGGTTATGGTTAGAGTTTGGAATCAGGGCTGGCGTTCTATCGCCCTGCTCTAAGACAAACTCTAACCTTAACCAACTTCGAAGCGCCTAAGCTTAACCATCCAAAGAACTTGCCGTCACACGATTTGGCGCACATGTCACATGACCAGAAACGTCAGTGGCCAATCAGATCGCGCAAAAGGACAACTTGCTTGTGGGAAGTATAGACACGGCCCCAACCCTCCTCCACGAAGCAGCTGCAGGGCTTCCTGGGCTTCGCACATTTTTATCAATGGTTCATCCGCAATTATAGCTGTGTATTATAGCCGTGCCCCTCTGTGCTCTCACCTCCGTGTTTTGATGGTCTCCTGAGGCGGATGCTGTCCTGTCCCAGCGGTCCTGTGTGGATAATAAGCTTCAGGGCAACAGGGAGCTGCTGGCTGTGAAGCTGGCGCTAGAGGAGTGGTGTAACTGGCTGAAGGGTGCGGTCCTGCCCTTCATCGTTTGGACCGATCATAAGAACCTCTCCTATCTCCAGTCTGCCAAGCGTCTCCACTCCCGTCAGGCCCGGTGGGCGTTATTTTTTGGGAGGTTCGATTTCACATCATCGTATCGCCCGGGTTCACAGAATGTCAAACCTGATGCCAGACCCCATCGTGTCACCCTCCTGCTTTATAGCTGCTATCACCTGGGACATCGAACGCACAGTCAGGGATGCACAGCGAGCACAACCCGACCCCGGCAAGGGTCCGCCTAACCGCCTGTTCATCCCGGACTCCACTCGTTCTGCTGTTCTGCAATGGGCACACTCCTCCAGGCTCACCTGTCACCCTGAGATTAGCCACACCCTGATTTTTGCGGCAACACTTGTGGTGGCCTACCATGGAGGCAGACACATGGGCCATCGTGCCTGTACCACCTGCGCCCAGGGCAAGGCGACTCACTCAGCGCCATCCGGGCTCCTCCATCTGCTACCCGTCCGATGCCGACCATGGTCGTATATATCAATTGACTTTGTCACGGGCCTGCCCTCTTCAGACGGTAATACCGCCGTCCTAACCGTGGTGGACCATTTTTCAAAGTCTGCACATTTCATCCCCCTGCCCAAGCTGCCCTCCGCCAAAGAGACTGCGCTGCTGATGCACGTCTTCCGGCTTCATGGTCTCCCCCGGGATGTGGTGTCGGATCGGGGGCCGCAGTTTTCGTCTCAGTTCTGGTGGCCGTTTTGTTCTCTCATTGGCTCGTCAGCCAGTTTGTCCCCGGGTTTTCACCCACAGTCTAACGGGCAGACTGAGCGTGCCAACCAAGATATGGAGAGCTCTGCGCTGTGTGGTCGCCTCCAATCTGACCTCGTGGAGTCGGCAGCTAGTTTGGGTGGAGTACGCTCACAACTTGCTCCAGAGCTCGGCTACTGGACTCTCCCCTTTCCAGTGTGCTCTTGGGTATCAACCCCCACTGTTTCCCGACCACGAGGTAGAAGTCAGTGTCCTGTCGGCCCAGGAGTTCGATCGCCGCTGCCAACGGACATGGAGGAAGGCTCAGTCTGCGCTACTCCGCTCTGCTTCCCGGTACCAGCGACCCCGCCCTATTGTCCGGGCCAGGAGGTCATTCCGCTTAAAATTCCGCAAGTTGGCACCAAAATTCATAGGCCCTTTCTGTGTCAACCGGATCATTAACCGCTCCTCTGTGCGTCTCTGGTCCCACACTCCCTACGGGTCCATCCAACCTTTCATGTCTCCTGGATCAAGCCTGTTTCGTCCTGCCATCTGTCCCCTCCTCCCCCCATCCCGCCGCCTCCCCAGAATATCGATGACCATCCCGCCATCAGGGTCGGGGTCTGCAGTACCTGGTGGATTGGGAGGGGTACGGTCCTGAGGAGCGCAGCTGGGTTCCACGTCGGCTGATCCTGGACCCATCCATTGTTGCCAGCTTCCATGACGAGCATCCTGGTCTTCCCGGAGGTGCACCGGGTGGCGCCCGTTGAGGGGTGGGGTACTGTCACAATCCATACCTGGCTACTCTCTCTCTCTCTCTCTCTCTCTCTCTCTCTCTCTCTCTCTCTCTCTCTCTCTCTCTCTCTCTCTCTCTCTCTCTCTCTCTCTCTCTCTCTCTCTCATCAAGTCAGGTGCAGAATGCATGTGTGATGCTGTCAGCGGAGCAGCTGATTGACGTCTGTGGGCCAATTATATTACTGTGGGCCAGTAATATAACCGAGCCCCAGATGTCATGAGGCTGTCAGATCCTAACTTCGTATTAGTTAGTCGTGTTATTCTGCTCTCTCTCTCATATTGTTCTCTAGTAGTCCATTGTGCTTCGACTGTGTCTAACCCTCGTTCTCATCCTTCCCCGCAGTCCTACCTGGCTCTTCACCCTGTTCTCTGGCTCCGGACAAAGACATGCTCTAATCCCTGCCTGCCTGACCTCCTGTCCCGCGCAAGCCCCTGGACTGTACGAGTGCTCCCTCCGTGTATCGACCCCTGCCTGAATACCCGACCATTCTATAGTCTCATTATCTGCACATTGGGTTCAATACGTCAAACTGTGACAGAAGGTCTAGGTTTTCCTTTCTTAGAGAAACTATTTGCTGAAAAGAGGTATGAATATATGAATAATATGGTCTACCATTCTACCACAAAGCAAAGGTTTGCAACAGCCATAGTATTCATAATAAAATGATCTCTAAATGAAAAATACTGTGTATTGTCATTAGTAATGTTCTGGGTCTTGGGATATTTCATATGTTTTGGCTAATTTTGATTTAAATTGTATAATTCCCATTTTAAAATGTTTTACCATGGTATGTTTGGTATCTTTTTTTTCAGCACAGCCTCACATATATGACCTGACAGTTAGTTTTCATATTGTATAATACTGTATATACTGTATACTGCATAATGTACAACACAAAACACAAAATCGGATTGAGAAAATTTGTTATTTTTAGTATGAACCAATGCAAACATATCAAATCAAGGATATAAAACAGTGGAAATGCACCCTCAGGTAAAATATTTAAATAAAAAAAAGAGAACAAATCAGAATTCAATTTACAAAGCATTATTTTCTCCATACACAGGTAATAAACACAGACGAAATTTTGATTCTCAACTGGAAATGATCACCAGCATGCTTTTTTTTAACAAAAAGTCAGTAAAGGTAATTTTCTTTACAAAAAAAAGTAAAATAAAAATTTACAGTAAAAAAGTAAAAAATAACTAAATAATTAAATTGTGGGATATTCAATATACATATATACAGTACACATATGACTAGAGTGCAGTCATATAGAGTGCAGGATGCCTGAGGCGTATCCAAAAAAAATATTGCACCTGTCAAACTGTAACGCCTTTTGACAGGTGTTACCTGTGTATACGTGGCATGGGGGTCTAGCTGCGGTCCTGGGGGTCTGCACGGCATGAACCGGAGGGGCAGAGGGGCTGGATCAGGATCACTGTCGGTCTTCCAGGGCGTCTGATCTCCTGCCTGATCTCCTGCCTGGGCTGGACGTCTTGGCCTGGCCTGGGTTGTCCTGCGTCGGCCTGGAGCAGGCTGCTCATCATGTCTGCACATAAATGGCACACACATTGTACATATAAGACACTGCTCATACAACACACACACACACTGTATATACACTCAATATTCCATTCTGTATATATTGCGTACAAAGTCTGCAAACCTAGTAATAAGGGTTAGGGTTAGGGTTGGCTTTGGCACGCCCTGCCCCCCTAGATGTCCCAGGCAAATCATTGCTGTAGACAATGACATGTAAAAATACATTATTTTCAACTTTTATGAACAGAGTAATAACTAAAACAAAAGCACTAATAATAATAATAATAATAATAATAACAATAATAATAAGTCTCTCACCTGTCTTGGTTAGCCCTCCTTCCATGTCTCACTGAACTGGTTGAAGGCAGGGCTTCTGCTCCTTCTGCTCCTTGCTCCTCCTCACTGATCGTCAACGTTAGCACATGGATAGCTCAAACTACTACTACTAAAACGTCTACTAATACTACTACTACTGCTACTACAACTACTACTACTGCTACTACTACTACTACCACTACTATTACTGCTAGTACTCAGTGGCGACTCTGCCACTAGGGGCGCAAGGGCGCCGACCCACCTGCTGACTGCTGTTAAATCAGAGAGAAGAAGAAAATAAAACTTTTTCGTTTTTAGTTTTATAGCCCTATAAATAATATAATCATGTTTAAAATTAATAACATTTACTCATTTTAAGTATGTTTGTGTTTCCAATGCACAATATAACGTTATTATATAAAATAAAAAAATACTCGTTTTCTTGAACAGGAAGTGACATCACTTTTTTTTTTTTTTTTTTTTTTTGGCCCGGGCTAGACGCAATAGCTCTCTGAGTGCGCGTCACGGTTTGATCGCTGTATCCGTCAAAGCCAATCAGTGCGTAACGCGTTGTGCGTTGAAATATGACTATTATGTTGGAATCCGGGCGCGATTTGAAGCGGTCTAGCCAGTAGCGTCAAGAATTTCTGTAGCCGCATTTCGCGGAGACGCTCTCTGATTGGCCGACGCCAGTATTTTTTTCCGTAGCAGAATTTCACAGAGACGATCTCTGATTGGCCGAATCCAATTTCTAATGTTCCAATTCTATCTTATTCCGGTCCGTTGGTGAGAGATAGTTGTGTTGTTGTGTTGTTGTGAAATGCAGGCAGCAGAGCGTGCCGTGACTGCAAGTTCTTTAGATGGTTAAGCTTAGGCACTCTTTCAAAGTTGGTTAAGGTTAGAGTTTGTCTTAGAGCATGGCGATAGAACGCCAGGTAGTTTGCAGTCTGTTCGACGCGGAAAAATGGACAAAGAAATGTACTTGTGTTGTGCTAACAGCCTAACAAGCTAACACTTGGCTAACAAGCTGTAATGGCGGATGCAGTCTGGAGACAGTGGACAGTGGATATACATCAACAGTGGATTATACACGTTTATCAAGCTCTCCTGCCCTGGACGTTTCAACTAAACAGTGAGTCTCTCTCTCTCTCTCTCTCTCTCTCTCTCTCTCGCTCTCTCGCTCTCTCTCTCTCGCTATACACAGCTGTCTCCGCGAAATGCGGCTACGGAAAAAAGTATTGACTGTGCTTGCTGAGACGATAATTAATAGGCTAGCGATTCAAAACGCGCTGCTGTGTTGTGAACTATAACATTAATTTAGCTGCTGCTGATGCATAATGAATGAATGGTGAGTTGTTTAAAATGACAACATACATGTGTTAATTATTTGATTTGATTGATCCGAGAGACAGAGAGAGATTGCTCCAGAGCATCTCAGAGCATTACATTTTCAACTCGACCTATTAACGAGAACTGCGACCTACAAGGCACCAGCGCCAGCGGCCGCCACTGCTAGTACTGCTACTACTACTGCTACTACTACTGTTATAAAAGTCGAACTACTAACTACTAACTGTCCGACAGAAATGATCTAGTGGACGAATTGTGCAGGCTTGTTCTACTCTTTTTTTCTGGCAGTAACTTCCGCCTCCTTCGTCACTTCCTCCCAATCTTTTCCGTTTCATTCTAGTACAAAAAATTGCCAAGATATTGATAAAAATGTAACGCATGTAAAATTATATCTGGCACATTTTACGCGTGCGTAAAAGTTTATTTAGCATCGAATTGAAATGATCCTGGTTGAGTCATTTATTGGTTTATCAAGACAAAATAAAAAGTAGCGTGTAGTTTCAAGGCCACGTCATAATGCCACGCCGAAAAAAACCCGGAAATGGACTAAGTTTTCGATACAGAGCGGCACAAACTGATGACGTCACTTCATCACGGCGCCGTGAGCCGCGACCGGGAACCGTTAAGGTTTTTCTGCGGAAAATGAATTATGAGTATATAACCTAAAGGACAAATATATACAAATATCCAAAGGTTATAGGTTCAAGAGTTTTTAATTGTCACGGCATACAGGTATACAATGAATGGTTTGACCTCTATAAGATGTACAGGTAGGAGTTTTACCAGCAGGGGCTTTCTGCCTGTCGCCCCTCCACCAGTGAGGTTGCTTGAGCTGCACCTACCAACACCCAGGATATTATGTAATTATCTTGCTCCATACACTAGAGTGAGTACACCTGTAGGACCCAGTCAGGAGCAGGTATGTCACTGGAGTTATCAAGTGGGCACCCCCCACCACCCATGTTTCCACGGCACCTCAAGAAGGCTCAACAGTGAATTCTAGCATCCTGGAACCACCCACATCAACATCTAATCCCAGCAGTGTTCTTCATTAAATCTTTACTGGGTGAGATTCACTTCAAGAGGCGCTTTTAAACAATGAATCATTATAAGGCCTGCCACTATAGGCAAGGCCGATTCATGTTAATTAGATTCATTAATTTATTGTCAATACCTTCACCTTGATAATCTTAGGACTGAGAAGCTTTCCCAAGAATGATTTCCCTGATGCTGAAACACCTTTATTTTGCTATCGATGTTATCGAGAACCTTTGAGGTAAATAGGTAGGCAATAGGTACCTGGCATTACGTTGTTTTTAACTGTGAAAAACAAAAGCAGATCTGGTGAATTTGTTGTAAGTTGAGTTTTGTATATATTTGACTTGCACAGAATGTTTGGTTAGTTGCTACCATAGTTACCTGTTGCCTTGCTGGAAGAAACATTATCCACATTCTGTGAAATGTTGGTTAAACTACACTTCAAGTGAAAATGTATCCCTTTATGGATCATTTGAAATAAAACAAGTATCTTTGACTCAGAAAAGGATATTACAAAGAATAATATGGATTAATTTGAATTTGGCTCTCCATGAGGTATATGAAAAATAGAAAATAAGATGTTGAAAACATTAAATAAAAACAATAATATAATGTCAGGCTAAACTGTGAATTATAAACTCATTTCAGATTCAGAGTTTAGAGAATAGGAAAATTTTATTGTGCTAGAAATATTGAAATTGGATTTATGCTGTTTCAAACAGTATCAAAGCTTTTTCTCTACATAAAAATACCCTGTATTGTCATTAGTGTGAAGTCATTGGTAGAGAAAGGGTATGTCACTGGAGTTATCAAGTGGACGGACACATGATTTTACGGGCGGACACGCATGATCAAGGGTGTAGCTCCCGATTCTGGGCCCCATGAAAGAATGTATTTCTAGGCCCCCAGTGAATGCGAGCGCGCGTAAGCGCGCGAGCGGATATTTTTGTATTGATGAAAACGCATAATATGGTTTTTACCTATACATTCGGATCAGCAGTTCAGCACCTACACTGTTGGTGGGTGAGCCTAGTAAAGGATGTCACATTGCGTTCATCTTCAATGAGTGGACCAATGCAATAGTCTACAAAACCCCCCCCTCTCTCTCTATATATCTCACACACACACACACACACACACACACACACACACACACACACACACACACACACACACACACACACACACACACACACACACACACACACACACACACACACACACACACACACACACACACACACACACACACACACACACACACACACACACACACACAATGTAATATGCACACGATCCTAACAGATACACAAACATACACACACAGGATGCCTGAGTGGAGGAAAACCCCAGAGGATGGTCATTATTAGAAAAGCAGACGCGGCCCTGAGCTCTGGAGAGAGAGAGAGACAGAGACAGAGACAGAGAGGGGGGAGTCTTGCTGTGTGTGTGCGTGTGCGTGAGGCATATGCATTTTTTTGTTATCTTTGTTAGCTTTTTCTGGCCGCGCAGGACCGAGAGAGAGGGAGAAACGGGAGGAGAAGAAGGGAAGACATGCAGCATATGGTCACCGGGTCTGGGAAACGAACCCGGGACGACCTAAGATACCCCCCCCCCCAGCTACGCCCCTGCGCATGATAATACCAAAAATAGGTGCATTTTCCTGGGGTCACTTGCTTAATTGGTCATTTTGTTTATCTATTCAGTTTGTGCACATCAGCTTCTGTTCATTCTCTGGTGCCTCAATGAATACAATGAGGGCTGTTTAAAACGTGTGTAAGGAGGCATCATGTATGGATAATTGGCTTATTGTAGATTACATTTTTATAGATTGAAATTACATATATTTAGGATTTTATTAATTATTCACCGACAAGAGTTTGTAAGATTACCAATTGTAAGCTGATCCTGGACTATTGGGGAATGAAGAACAACACCTCACTTTAACTAGTCTCACGCAAAACTATTATTTCCACAGTGAGTAATTAATTAAAATAATGATGCATTTGCAAGCTATTGGACAGAGAGGAGGAGGAGGAGGAGGGCTGTCAATGGGCTCTGTTGATGAGTCTGATGGCTTGGGGGGGAAAACTATTCTTTAGCCGGTTGGTTCTGGCTGTGTGACTGCGGTAGCACTTTCCAGAAGGGAAGCT
Source organism: Notolepis coatsorum (assembly GCF_963971535.1). Lineage (NCBI taxonomy): Eukaryota > Metazoa > Chordata > Actinopteri > Aulopiformes > Paralepididae > Notolepis > Notolepis coatsorum. Next base: position 89,157,994 of record NC_140178.1, on the reverse strand, counting down.
CACATCCACAGATCTTTTGGGCTGTCCTCACGACTCTGCTCAGCGTTCTGAGGTTGAGGTCGGTGCAGCTCCCCCTCCAGGCGGTGATGCACCCCGTCAGGACGCTCTCTGTTGTTCCTCTGTAGAATGCCTTTAGGATCTTGGGTGTCATGCTGAACTTCTTCAACCTCCTGAGGTGGTAGAGGTGTTGTTGGGCCTTCTTTACCACATGATTTGTGTGGACGTCCCAGGTGAGTTTGTCGGTGATGTTGACACAGAGGAACTTAAAACCGCTGACTCTCTCCACTGCAGCCCTGTCGATGGTAATTGGGGTCCAGCTTCTCTCCCCCTTTCCTGTAGTCTATGACCAGCTCTTTCGCTTTGTCCACGTGGAGAGAGAGGTTGTTCTCCTGGCACCTCTTTGCCAGGTTGCGTGGCTACGCAGTCATAGGTGTACACTGACTGAGGAGAGGAGAGGGCCCTGGGGGGCTCCAGTGTTGAAAGTCAGGGGGGCGGAGGTGTGAGGCCCCATCCCCACCACCTGGCGTTGATCCGACAGGAAGTCCAGGATCCATTCACACAGACTGGGGTTGACTGCTAGTTCCCTGAGCTTGGTGTCGAGTCTGGCGGGGAACGCTGAGCTGTAGTCCACAAACAGCATCCTCACATAGTTCCCCGCCTTCTCCGGGTGGGTGGTGGCCTTATGTAGTGTTGTGGCTATTGCATCTTCTGTGGATCTGTTTTGTCTGTAGGCGTATTTGGTGTTTGTCCAGGCTGAGCGGTAGGTTGCTGTTGAGCAGTGATAGTCGAGTGACTACGAGTGCCCCAACAGGGAGCAATTTACAATACACTGTAATGGCTGTATGGCATCTTGATTGTACTTCCATGTGTCACCACTAGATGGCATACCGGTGATCGAATGCTGCACAAGCAGATGCACACAATATAGGCACATACACACATACACACACACACACACACGCACGGGCGCACGCACACACACACACACACACACACACACACACACACACACACACACACACACACACACACACACACACACACACACACACACACACACACACACACACACACATGATAGGGAAAAATAAGGAATCAAAAGATAAACAGCTTTTGTGAACTAAACACCACACCCACCTGGAGGCGACAATGGCTCAGGAGGTAGAGTGATCTTCTGGTAATCAAAAGGGTTGTGGTTAGATTCCGGCTCCTCCCGGGAGCGCGTCAAAGTGTCCTTGAGCAAGACACTTACCCTCTAAATATATATATATATCTATATAAATGAAGATTATTATAAATTAATGAATAAATGAATGAATTTTATTTGTATAGCGCTTTTCCAAACAAAGTTACAAAGTGCCCGGGCCGCAAAAGCCCAGTCCCCCCGGGTGACCAGGCTAGTTTTATAAGGAACCAGGAGGGCCTTACCCACGGATCTGAGGCAGCGTTCCGGAACATGGGGTTCCAACAAGTCCACAATGTAGCTGGAGGCCAATCCATGTAGGGCTTTAAACGTAATCAATAAAATCTTAAAATCAATTCTGTACTGTAGCTCACAGGCAGCCAGTGTACAGCACGCAGGATGCTCACGTTTCCTTGTGTTGGTGACTTGTGAGAAGTCGTGCCGCAGAGTTCTGCACCATCTGGAGACGTGATATGGTTATGCTCCCCCTAACCGATGAGCAGGTTGGCACATTCCGTGGTTGCTTCTGCTGTGAATGTGAGGCATGAGTTGCTTTGGATTAAAATGCTATATGAATGCAGTCAATTTACCATTTACAGTAGTAATACAGTGCTTTCTGGGAAGATGTCAATTAGAATTGATCATATATACTGTAGGAGCCCTGGTCTAAATGGTAAATTGACTGCATTTATGCAATTTTTTCTAGTCTTCTGACCAATCAAAGTGCTTTATAACAATGCATATGCCTGGGGCACTCCAGTAGCACACCACATAGCACGCTGAGTCGCGAAACGGTCGTCCCGGGTTCGTTTCCCAGACCCGGTGACCATATGCTGCATGTCTTCCCTTCTTCTCCTCCCGTTTCTCCCTCTCTCTCGGTCCTGCGCGGCCAGAAAAAGCTAACAAAGATAACAAAAAAAATGCATATGCCTCACGCACACGCACACACACAGCAAGACCCCCCCTCTCTGTCTCTGTCTCTCTCTCTCTCCAGAGCTCAGGGCCGCGTCTGCTTTTCTAATAATGACCATCCTCTGGGGTTTTCCTCCACTCAGGCATCCTGTGTGTGTATGTTTGTGTATCTGTTAGGATCGTGTGCATATTACATTGTGTGTGTGTGAATGTGTGTGTGTGTGTGTGTGTGTGTGGGTGTGTGTGCATGCGACCCAGTTCTGGAGGAGAGTGGGTGAGGAGGTGTGCATCATAGTTGACACAGCAGAGTAATGAAAAGAGACACTTTGACAGCCCAGGGGACTTGTCTCTCTCCGCACCCAGGGGACTTGTCTCTCTCTGCACCCAGGGGATTTGTCTCTCTCTCTGCACCCAGGGGACTTGTCTCTCTCTGCACCCAGGGGACTTGTCTCTCTCTGCACCCAGGGGACTTGTCTCTCTCTGCACCAAGGGGACTTGTCTCTCTCTCTGCACCCAGGAGACTTGTCTCTCTCTGCACCCAGGGGACTTGTCTCTCTCTCTGCACCCAGGGGACTTGTCTCTCTCTGCACCCAGGGGACTTGTCTCTCTCTGCACCAAGGGGACTTGTCTCTCTCTCTGCACCCAGGAGACTTGTCTCTCTCCGCACCCAGGGGACTTGTCTCTCTCTGCACCCAGGGGACTTGTCTCTCTCTGCACCAAGGGGACTTGTCTCTCTCTCTCTCCGCACCCAGGGGACTTGTCTCGCTCTGCACCCAGGGGACTTGTCTCTCTCTGCACCCAGGGGACTTGTCTCTCTCTCTCTCTGCACCCAGGGGACTTGTCTCGCTCTGCACCAAGGGGACTTGTCTCTCTCTCTCTCTGCACCCAGGGGACTTGTCTCGCTCTGCACCCAGGGGACTTGTCTCTCTCTGCACCAAGGGGACTTGTCTCTCTCTCTCTCTGCACCCAGGGGACTTGTCTCGCTCTGCACCCAGGGGACTTGTCTCTCTCTGCACCCAGGGGACTTGTCTCTCTCTCTCTCTGCACCCAGGGGACTTGTCTCTCTCTGCACCCATGGGACTTGTCTCTCTCTGCACCAAGGGGACTTGTCTCTCTCTCTGCACCCAGGAGACTTGTCTCTCTCCGCACCCAGGGGACTTGTCTCTCTCTGCACCAAGGGGACTTGTCTCTCTCTCTGCACCCAGGGGACTTGTCTCTCTCCGCACCCAGGGGACTTGTCTCTCTCTCTGCACCCAGGAGACTTGTCTCTCTCCGCACCCAGGGGACTTGTCTCGCTCTGCACCCAGGGGACTTGTCTCTCTCTGCACCCAGGGGACTTGTCTCTCTCTGCACCCAGGGGACTTGTCTCTCTCCTCGCCCAGGGAGACGGTCTCTCCGGCTGTCCTCTCTCACTCACCAGTAGCACAAACACACAGCCAGAAAGGTAAAGGTAGTCAGTGAGACAAATGTTTTATTTACCTCAGTTATCTGGGTTTACTGGTCTATAACCTCTGAGCTTTGCATGAGGTAAGACCTATACTTAAGACCTATACTTTCACAGTAGTGCTGTCCTCCACTAAATACATTCATATTCGACAAATAAGCATAGGATTAATCAATGAAGGAATTTCTTTCAATCAATATCTATATGTGTGGAATTTGAGTTTCCCCACATGCAATAATGCAGAATGACCTCTTTAATTAAATATAGTGCTGACCAGAGATGTGCTCGTCATGTTCCAGGAAATAACTCATTCCGTATGGAAAACAAAATAACAAAATATTGTTCAAATAAGACCAAAGCGACTGATTAATTGACTAAAGAACTATGAGGCAGATACTACTTCACAGATACACTGTATTGATTGATTGATTGAATTGATTGAAAAGTTTATTAACAGATTGCAGAATGGGTACAGTACAGTACAGCTTAATACATACAATTGTTAAGGGGATGCAGACCAGAGAAAGACTTTCGTCTTGTTTACATCAGAGTCCCCCATTTTCAATTCATCATAACATATATGACATACATGACATACAGATAGACAGTACTGCTACATCTATACATTTATGACATACCAGATTTGCAAATACAGTACTGTTTGTGATACAAAAGTGTCCAGAAAAGGAGTGTATATACATTTGGCGTAGAAACTGTACATTGGAGGAGGTTGGTTGGGTGGGGTGGGGTTGGGTGGGTTGGGTGAGGGCTGTACATTGGAGGTTGGGGGGGGGGGGGGTTGGGTAGGGGACACACACACATTTTACACTGTACATTGGAATATTGACAAAGCCTTACTTGGTAATTTACTGTACAACTAGGTTAGGACATTTGTAGGGGCCAGTTTCGAATTGCAGTCTCACGTAGGTGTTTTTTGAGAGTGTTTTTGAAAGTGGGTAGTGATTCACATTCCTTTACAGCTTTAGGTAGGGCGTTCCACATTGATGTGGCATAATTGCGAAACGTGTTTAGTCCCTTGTTTGAGCCGAATCTGGGTTTTACATGATTTGTGGAGCTCCCTCTGGTGTTGTGATCGTGGTATTCACTGACCTTTGGGAAGTATTTTGACATGTACATGGGTACCTTGGTCGCGTAGTGTATCTTGTAGACCAGGCCCATTGCAAGTTGCTGTACTCTGTCGTCTACTCTAAGCCATCCTAGGTTGTCAAAGTGGGCAGGGGTGAGGTGGGTTCTAGGAGTCAGGTCAAGTAGTAGTCTGACTAGCTTGTTTTGAGATGTTTGTAATTTGTTTTTTAGTGCCTTTGAGGTGCTTTGGTACCATGAGGTGCAAGCATAGTCGTAGTACCCTTGAATGAGTGCTCCTGCTAGAGTCTTCAGCGTATTCTTGTTTACCAGAGAGTACTGTATACTTCTCATACTGCTATACTGAACTACAGACATATCACTCACTCATATAGCTTACTGCACTCTTTTTGAGGACAGTAAGCAGTCCACTCCCTTTAATATTTGATATGTTCTTGAGACAGTGGGCTGAGAAGGAGACAGAGTAGTAGAGACACAGGAGATACGGTTTTTTATTGAGACAGGAAGGCTGAGAGGGAAACAGTAGTGGAGATATGGGACATAATGTTCTTTATTGAGACAGTAGGAAGGCTGACAGGGAGACAGAGTAGGGGAGACACAGGAGAGATGGTTATGTATTGAGACAGTAGGACGGCTGAGAGGGAGACAGAGTAGGGGAGCTAGAGAGAAGGGTTTTATTGAGTATTCTTAACATACTGTACTTTCAGGAAGTGGATTTATACTACTTAACCCTTTCACTACCACACTACAGAAGGTTAACCTTTCACTACCACACTACAGAAGGTTGACCTATCACTACCACACTACAGAAGGTTGACCTTTCACTACCACACTACAGAAGGTTGACCTTTCACTACCACACTAGTAGTGTGGTAGTGAAAGGGTTAACCTTCTGTAGTGTGGTAGTGACACGGTTAAAGGTGTGACTTCACTGACGTACTCTACAACCAAATCAATGACAGAAGCAGCCTATTTAAACCTCCACAAGGACAATGAGCCTTTCAAGTGTTAAGTATTAACTGTTTATGTTAGTCTGTTCATCACAAATGATGATTGGGCCACTGGACCAGGTGACCAACAACATCACTGAAGTTACGTTTGGTCAGCACGGTCTAGCCATATGCTAGGTTTAAACCAACTGGGTGAACCTGAACAGTAGGTTTGAGACTGTGGGGTAGTAGGGTTAATAGCTTCTGTCTGATTGTGTAGGTAGTGGTACTGAGGCCTGTGTTTTGGAAGGGAGTAGGCAGGCCCTGAGCATTTTATCCTGCGACCGTCGGTTGTGTGATAGTAAAGGGTAAACCTTCTGTCGTGTGGCAGTGAAAGGGTTAACCGGCTGTTGTGTGGCAGTGAAAGGGTTAATCTTCTGTGAATTGTCGCAGTGAAAGGGTTAACCGTTTTGGTAGTGCAGCAGTGAAAGGGTTAAGTATATTATTTACCCACGGGTAGGTCTTTATTTAAATGGTAATTGGTAAATGGCTGCATTTATATAGCGCTTTTATCCAAAGTGCTTTGCAATTTGTTCCTCACATTTGATCCATTCACTCACACATTCACACATCGATGGCGGAGGTAACCATGTGTAGCAGGGTGGATTATCCCTGCTTCGTGGGAACGGGTGTGCACAGCCACTGGGTAGCGAGACACAGTAGAGCTCCGTCTGACTGCACCTTCGTCTTTGGGTCTGGAGCGTCAACTGGAGGCCGGCAGTGGGAGTGGATGGGGCCCGGGATTTACCAACCTGGTCTGGTACTCTGGTCTTCCTCTCCCTTCCAGGGCGGTCAGCAGTACTCCCCAACTCGCTCTCACTTCCCCCAATTATTCCTTTAACCCTCCCACACCTAGTGACTGAATTGTAAATAAATAACTTAGTTCCCCCCGCAAGCAGTACCCTCCCTCCGTGACATTAGAAACCTTACAGTAAAAAGGGAAGAGTTGGATAGGAAGGGGTTAATGGTATTAACGTTACCCACACCAAAACAGTTGTTTATAGGCTCAGGAAGGGACACGCACACAGAACTCCCACTAATTCTTTATAGTTAATTGTACTGTTCAGTTACAAAGATTTAATGGCAATGGTTTAAATAGAATGGAATCTTACCATTACCCAAGTTGTAACTCAATACCTTCTAGACACTTATATTATACACCAATGTGCTTGACTCATCACCCACGTCTGGGTTAGTACCAGGGATAATACCTCTCTCAGGCTTTAATTATATGGTAAGGATAGTACCTCTCTAAGGCTTTACTTATGATACCACTGGTCGGTAACCTTCCCGCAGGGGAAGGGTTAATTAGATGGGAAATTATTATTAAAGAACAAACACGTTATCACACTCAAAGGAAATGAAAAAGGTGGGCCCACTTTACCAAAACAAAAGTCCTATACTAATGCCGGCATGTAATGTTTATGGGGTACCCCTATGAACTGTAGTTAGCAACGTTAGCTTCACCCGTAGGCCGCATCACACTGTGTACTGTGCAATAAGATCCTGAGCACCGAAGCTCTAATATACAAGATGTCCAAGATGGCGGCCTCGCCGCACCACCACTGTCCGGGTGATAAAATGGCGTTGAACGCTCTCGTCGCGGGCGCTAGCAAGCGGGGCTGGAGCAGAGGGAGCAGTAGCGGGCTGAGAGCGCGTGCTGGGTGATGGCGACCTCTGCTGGACGGGACGAACTCCCGTGCTGGGCTGAAGACAGCCGGTGCAGAGCAGATGCCGAACGCCGGCGAAGACAGGCGATTGACGGCCGGTGCTGGGTCGACGCGCGACAATAATCTGGCCCTACCTTAACTGAAGCTACTCTGTGGGTCCCAGACAGCCCTCCTGCTAGCCGCAACATACAATGACGCAGGGTGCCTCTAAACACCGGTCCTCTTCAAGCCACGCTGGCTGGGCACCTCACTGGAGGGGATATCTTTAACATAAGCCAACACTTGGCTATACCGCTTGTCTTCTAGAATAACTCGTAGTATCACTAGGGTTGTTCAGTGGGGACATGCAACACGCTACTACGCTTATATTTCTGATATAACCCGTAATATACTCAAGTTCAATACGTTCACCCGTGTGGTCCACAACGGGGCTCAACGACACACGTCCTTCTCGGTTCACGTTCAACGCCGAAGAGGCTGGCCCTCCTCACTTCCGTTCCCGTTGACTTGCTTCCTTCTCCGTCTCTCTCGTAAGCTCCGCCTGCCACCGCCGCCCCCTGCTGGTACCGCCAACTAGCCCCACAGGAAGCACTGGGTGGATAGAATATGATCCAGTTTACTGTTTATAATCCATATTCCAGCCGGTGAGAGAAGGAGAAACCCGCGTCATTGTTCGAGGGAATATGAATGGAAACTAGTTAATATGTCTTGGTGCACCAAGGGGAGATAAAAGGCAAGTCAGCACTTCTGAATAATAGCCACATATTCAGGGTGCTACACATGGAAGGCGCAAACCTGCTCATCGGGAGCAATTAGGGGTTAACTGTCTTGCTCAAGGACACTTCGACACACTGCCCGGGAGGAGCAGGAATCGAACCGGGAACCTCCGAATAACCAGACTACTGCTCTACCTACCGAGCCAGTGTCATCCCCGGGGTAGATCTTTATTTACCCAGTGTATGTCTTTATTTACCCAGTATAGGTCTTTATTTACCCAGTATAGGTCTTTATTTACCCAGTGTATGTCTTTATTTACCCAGTATAGGTCTTTATTTACCTAGTGTATGTCTTTATTTACCCAGTATATGTCTTTATTTACCCAGTGTATGTCTTTATTTACCCAGCATAGGTCTTTATTTACCCAGTGTATGTCTTTATTTACCCAGTATAGGTCTTTATTTACCTAGTGTATGTCTTTATTTACCTAGTGTAGGTCTTTATTTACCCGGGTAGGTCTTTATTTACCCAGTATAGGTCTTTATTTACCCAGTGTACAGTATGTCTTTATTTACCTAGTGTATGTCTTTATTTACCCAGGGAATTATATAATTTGTAATGGTAATTAATTATATAATTTTTGTAATGGTAATTCAATAATTGTTTTGTAATTTACATTATCATGGACCCGGTTTTTATTTAAAATTGGACTATTGGATATCATCTGCTTGTGCAATACCACTGAACAGCTGTTTTAGTCTCTGATACAGGGGGTGATTCTGTCTCTGGTACAGGGGTGATTCTGTCTCTGGTACTGGGGTGATTCTGTCTCTGGTACTGGGGTGATTCTGTCTCTGATACAGGGGTGATTCTGTCTCTGGTACAGGGGTGCAGGGCCACCTGGGAGAAATGCGAGGCCCTGTGCGAGATTTAAACGCCAGGCCCCCCCCCCCCTAAAGGTATACAAAAAAAATTATATTATATTAATATATATATTTTTTTTATACAGTCAACATATTCTTAAATAATAGCGCTGCCCGAGGCTGGGCATGATACAGTCAACATATAGCAAGAGAGAGAGAGAGAGAGAGAGAGAGAGAGAGAGAGAGAGAGAGAGAGAGAGAGAGAGAGAGAGAGAGAGAGAGAGAGAGAGAGAGAGAGAGAGCGCGAGAGAGAGCTCCCGTTCTACAGTCAATATACAGTGTTATCGCTGCACAGACCCGGCAATGCCCCTGACCAGAGGAGAGAGAAATATAATATAGTTAGTAAAAGCACTATATAAGCTCAGAACACAGCTCAGAACACAACACAGCTTAGAACACAGCTCAGAACACAGAACACATCTCAGAACACAGCACAGAACACAGCTCAGAACACAGCTCAGAACACATCTCAGAACACAGCTCAGAACACAGAACACATGCAGAACACAGCACAGAACACAGCTCAGCACACAGCTTAGAACACAGCTCAGAACACAGGACACCTAAGAACACAGAACACATGCAGAACACAGCTCAGCACACAGCTCAGAACACAGCTCAGAACACAGAACACAGCTCAGCACACAGCTCAGAACACAGATCAGAACACATCTCAGAACACAGCTCAGAACAGAGAACACATGCAGAACACAGCTCAGCACACAGCTCAGAACACAGGACTAGGTACAGACTCAGCGAGCACAGCCTAGCCATCGAGAAAGGCCGCCATAGGCAGACCTGGCTCCCAAGCGAAGACAGACTATGCACCCACTGCACACAAGATGAGGTGGAAACCGAGCTCCACTTCTTAACAACCTGCCCACTATATCAAGACATCAGAGACATATACTTCCCACAAATTGCAAACACCCAAAGAGACTTTGAAAACATGGACAATAACTCAAAACTCCCATACCTACTGGGAGAAATACAAGAATGTGCAAACACAGCAGCCAGATTTGTGAGCTGCTGTGACAAGAAAAGGACATCCAACGGAATACAACCACCATAAAGACTGTACAAGAAATTCCTTCTGTAATGTACTGATTTATTTTGTTTTATCTGTTTGATTGTTTTGTTTTGTTTGGCTTTGGCAATGTAAATGTATGTTTCCCATGTCAATAAAGCCCATTTGATTTGAATTGAATTGAGAGAGAGAGAGAGAGAGAGAGAGAGAGAGGAGAGAGAGAGAGAGGAGAGAGAGAGAGAGAGGGAGAAGGCAAGAGAGAAAGAGAAAAAGAGAGAGAGAGCGAGAGAGAGAGAGGTGAAAATATGACAAGGATAATAACAGGTATTGGAGGTGAACTGAATCCATCATTTGTGACGTGCATTTGTTTTCCCCTCTCTCACCTGGTGATGATGGCCAGGTGGGGTGGAGCCATGCAGGCCGCCATGAAGAGGACCACGTTCTTGTGCCTCGTCTGTCTGTAGTTCATCACTTCCTTCTTAAAAAGCTTCAGGTGGTCCTGGTTGTTGCCATGCCTAGTTAGGTAGCGTTAGCTAACGCTAGTTAGCCTTTAGCTAAGCTACTAGCCGACATGGCTAGCCCGACTGAACCACACGTTAGCACTCGATAGCTAGCGTTAGCTAACGCTAGTTAGCCTTTAGCTAAGCTACTAGCCGACATGGCTAGCCCGACTGAACCACACGTTAGCAATCGCTAACGTAGCTAACGCTAGTTAGCCTTTAGCTAAGCTACTAGCCGACATGGCTAGCCTGACTGAACCACACGTTAGCACTCGATAGCTAGCGTTAGCTAACGCTAGTTAGCCTTTAGCTAAGCTACTAGCCGACATGGCTATCCCGACTGAACCACACGTTAGCACTCGATATTATAACGTAGCTAAAGCTAACTAGCTGTCCCTGCCTTTAGCTAAGCCGACATGGCTAGCCTGACTGAACTTTCTAACATGCAACAACTTTCATCTTCAGTCCATCTGCCGAACGACCGTCCTCTTCGTCTTGGCTGGCATAACCTCCAATGCTGCACGCGCGAAATAGTCAGACGCAGCTGACGCATGCCGGCCGACTGTACACAACCCCTCCCTTCGTTGAAACCAATAGTATATCTGCTGCAGAGCCTCAGAGCGCCAATAGTGTATCTGCAGAGCCGCAGAGCCAGGAACGAGTCAGACACATTCTACAAACGTGTCTAATGTGAAATATATAAGCATATAAGCAAAACTAGATTTTAGGTCTGTGCTGAAAAAGGGCCTCGCGGGAAGGGGGGCCTCGCAAAAAAAGAATAATAATAATAATAATAATAAAATAAAATAAAAAAAGAATAGAAAAAAAACAAAAAAAAATTGTGCGAGGCCCCCCTTCCCGCGAGGCCCTGTGCGACACCCCCTGAGGCGGCCCTGCAGGGGTGATTCTGGCTCTGGTACAGGGGGTGATTCTGTCTCTGGTACAGGGGTGATTCTGTCTCTGGTACTGGGGTGATTCTGTCTCTGGTACAGGGGTGATTCTGTCTCTGGTACTGGGGTGATTCTGTCTCTGGTGATTCTGTCTCTGGTACAGGAGTGATTCTGTCTCTGGTACAGGGGTGATTCTGTCTCTGGTACTGGGGTGATTCTGTCTCTGGTGATTCTGTCTCTGGTACAGGAGTGATTCTGTCTCTGGTACAGGGGTGATTCTGTCTCTGGTACTGGGGTGATTCTGTCTCTGGTACTGGGGTGATTCTGTCTCTGGTACAGTGGGTGATTCTGTCTCTGGTACTGGGGTGATTCTGTCTCTGGTACTGGGGTGATTCTGTCTCTGGTACTGGGGTGATTCTGTCTCTGGTACTGGGGTGATTCTGTCTCTGGTACAGGGGGTGATTCTGTCTCTGGTACAGGGGGTGATTCAGTCTCTGATACAGGGGTGATTCTGTCTCTAGTACTCACTCACCAGTGTTAATTTCGTCAGCTTTTTAAAAATTTAGTTTTAGTCTTAGTCATGTGTCAAATGCTCTTTTCCGTTTTCATTATATTTAGTCACCTTTATCTATTTTTTGTTTAGTCAAGTTTTAGTCAACTACAGGTCTGAGCATTTTAGTCTTAGTCTTTTTCGTTTAGACTCGATTTAGTCTTTTTTGTTTAGTCTCGCCACTCAGTTACAGCCTCATAAATTGGTGTGAGCTTTTTCTAAACAAAAACAAGCTAATGTTAGTGCTAGCTGGTTAGACTTATGTAAGCTATCTAATGTGTTCTGCACCTCCTCATCCATCACGCTCAACATAGGGGCCCCCCAGGGCTGTGTTCTGAGCCCCCTCCTCTACTCCCTGTACACACATGACTGCGTAGCACAGCGGAACAACAACACCATCATCAAATTTGCTGATGACACAGTAGTGGTGGGCCTGATCTCTGCCAACGACGAAAGGGCCTACCTGGAAGAGGTAGAGAACCTGTCACAGTGGTGTCAGGAGAACTGCCTCTCCCTGAACGTCAGCAAAACAAAAGAGATGATTGTGGACTTCAGGAGGTCGGGGGTCAAGGACTACAGCCCCCTCAGCATCGACGGGGCACCGGTTGAGAGAGTGAACAGTTTCAAGTACCTCGGAGCCCACATATCCGAGGACTTGACATGGACCACACACATTGACAGTGTTGTGAAGAAGGCACGACAACGCCTCTACTTCCTCAGGCGCCTAAGGAAGTTCCAAGTCAGTCAGAAGATCCTTAGGAACTTCTACTCATGTACAATAGAGAGCATCCTGACCGGCAACATCACCTCCTGGTTTGGGAATAGCACTGCACAAGACCGTAGCAGACTACAAAGAGTGACACGTTCAGCCGAACGCACAATTGGAGGGGGGCTTCCCACCCTCCAGAACATTTACAACAAGCGGTGCAAGGGGAAGGCTAAGAGAATTATTAAGGACTCGAGCCACCCGAACAACTGCCTCTTTGAACTGCTGCGGTCAGGCAAGCGATACCGGAGTCTTAAGGCGAGCACAGAAAGACTCAGAAGAAGCTTCTATCCCCAGGCCATCAGGCTGCTAAACGAACAATAAACACTATGCAACAACCATCAAATGCACACAGCACACACACCCACACACTCACTCAAACAAACAACACACTGCAGCACCCACTCTCCACACTTTAGATCACACAAACACACTTTACACTTTATATTTATTGATAAAGGATTTGCACTACAACTCGTACACCTACTGTGAATTGTACCTAAATTGCACCTCGTCCCATTTCTGCCTTGCACTATATAGTATTGTATATTAGTACACTGCACAGTATTGTATATTGTATGGTAACTACGTCTATTCTGCATCGAACATTGTACATATGTCTAAACTGAACACTGTGACCTAATTTTTTTACTTCTAATTTTACTATGTTATTTTATTTCATACTTATCTTGTCTTGCACAGTCTCTGGAGCGTAACAGTAAGAAGCATTTTGTATAAAAGTATTCTGTACTTCTGTATGACAAATATTAAAGAAACTTGAAACTTGATTATTGATGCTGAGTAAGAGCAAGGTGTTCTGGTGAGTCTGTAATACCGGTAATTAAATGATCACAAACTCAGTGTAATACGATGTGTCTTGAGCAGACAGACTTTCACCTGTGCGGGGGGCTGTCAGTTCAGTTCTGCTGCAAGAGTTAGAGCAACAGGGAGAGAAGGGGAAAAAATCAATACAGCATCTCATTCTCCCGCGTGCAGTCAGCTGTGTCCAATAGCCCCACTGACTGCAGCACAGGTGATGCCCAAGGCTCTCACTGAGTGCAGAGGAATGGGAGACTTGAATCTGGGCTTTATGGCTGTATATGACAGGGAGTTGATAGGGCTGGGAGTGTTCAGTGAGTCCGGTGAGGTTCATACAGAAAGTCGACTTAATACAAAGTGCTACCATCAGCAGTGAGACTTATAGCTCGCTGCTACGCCCCACTGCCAGCCAGACAGCTCAATTTAATCAGCCAAATCACAGCTTGCTTACCGAAGCGTTGTTGTTGACGTTGTGGGTTTTTCTCTCCTTCTCTATGAGATTTGTGTATTTTTGCGAGCAGCACGTTGAAAAGCTCCATGGAGGTCAGTGAAGAACGATTGGATAAATTAATGTGTTTGTTTGTGTGGAGCTCTCTGGCAGGAGCTCAATGTTCTGAGCAGACGTGACATGACATGACTGTGTAGAAGCTGTGTCATCATGAAGACACGTCACTGTGCAGACACAGGCTGTTGGTTTAAATCTGTTTTAATGGCTTTTATTTTTCCTTTATGTTCACAGAGGGTTCGGCTCAGAATCAGAATCAGAACCAGAATCAGAATCAGAAAGGTCTTTATTGACAAGTAGTTTTCACATACAAGGAATTTGCTCTGGACGTTATCGGTGCCACATTACAGATAGGCAGATAATACAATAAAGAGGTGGAGTAAAATAAAATGAAATATGAGCTAAGTTAAGCACAATAGAATAATATAATTATGAAATAAAATATCGGCCAGGGCTGTACAACTGTAAATAAGAGGTTGAATAAAATTATATGGGGTATAAACTAAATTAAACATAGCACAATAGAATATAGTACAATTATAAGTATTTTTTTTTATAGGAATAGGAATAGGCCAGGGCTGTACAACTGGGCAGATGTGGTCAATTATACACACTAATTATAATGAAGTAACAATACAGTGGGCAAGTATATAGGAGGTGTTGGTCCATTATAACGAGGGCCTGTGAATGAGGGTGGGTGGGGGTTTATGACATGATATGACAAAGGTCATGAGCCAGACCTGAATCCATGACCTTGTGAGTATGTGGTGTAGATAGTAGCCCGCTTATAGGGGCACTTCACAATTTATTTTTATTTTGCACATAATCTCACACATAATCCAAAAACTCGAAACAGTTTTGCACACATTAATTTAGCTTGACAGGTTATTGAGTGTAAATGAGTTTGAATATGGCCACCAGTGATTTCATCAGGGAAATGTAATCCTTGCGTTGTGTTCATTACAACTTAATGAAATGATAAACTAGCAGTCCCTATAAGACAAGGTATTGCTATTTTTTCATCTACATCATTTAATGGAGCTGTAACACGACACAATGATTCAACGCACTGGTGGCCATATATATATATATATATATATATATATATATATATATATATATATATATATATATATATATATATATATATATATATACGTCAGTCATATATAGTCATATATAGGTATGTATATGCATATGTTTTTATAGAGGGGCGGAGCTGAGCGATCATGGAGTAGACGTGTTTCACAGGAGCTCCCTTCTACCGTGCTGAATATACGTTTCTCCCCATTAGTCTTTATTTTATTTTTATTTGTTTTTTATCTGTTTGCTAGGTCGTCGTGTTTAGTATACATTCACCAACTTTTTTCGACTTTCTACGATGGCGGGGGTGGAAACCAGAGCCATGAAAGAATTAGGCACGACACCGACACCGCCGAGCATGGCCGCACCGTCTCCCGCTGTCGGGGAGTTAAGCGAAGCTGTACTCTTGGTCATGACCAAGCTACACGCAGACTCTGAGACACGCATCGCTGAAGCACAGAAGAAAGTACACGCAGAATCTGAGGCACGCATCGCTGAAGCACAGAAGAAAGTGTTGGCGGATTTCTGTATCAGCCTCCGTCGTGAGATATCAGAAGAAATACGGCTGGCGGTAGTCCCGCTGACAGACAAGATGGAGACGATTCACGCTGCCTCATCGGCTAATGCTAACGAACTAGCCATGCTAACGACGGAGGTATCATCACAGTGTGAGAAGATGGCGGGTCTTGAATCCGCCCTGCTGGCTAGGCAGGCTGAAGTCAACAAACTACAGTCGGCGATGGAGGAGATGCAGTCCCGGGATAGACGCCACAACGTCAGGATTGTTGGAGTACCGGAGACCAGCGGTGAAGGCCGTCTCTCTGAGACCATGCCCGAACTGCTGCAGAAGATACTAGGGACGGACGTCCTCCCCTCGCCTCCTATCTGTGAGTCGGCCTACAGAGCGGGCAGGTTTTCTCCCGGCGTGAACAAAGAACCGAGGCCCATCATAGTCAAGCTGAACAGACTCCAACAGAGAGAAATCATCATGCGGTCGGCTCGTACCAGAAGGGGTACTCTGAGGATTGGCGATCACAAAGTGGCCATTTTCGAGGACTTTACACCGGAGGTTCAAGCTCAGAGAGCCGAGTACAAGGTGGTCCTGACTAAGCTATGGAAACTAGGCCTGAGGCCCACGTTATTCGCTCCCGCGAAACTATCTGTGTTGGAGAAGGTCGGTGGTCAGCGTTTGTTTTGGTCGTTGGCTAAAGCGAAGGAATATCTCGCGGAGACACCCGAGTCTGTTGCTTGATATCTATGGAGGGTGAGTGACTTGGCGGTTTGGGCCTATATACATTGATTAGGTCGACTATTCACAAACACTTGCTGTCATGCCCAGACATGCTAACTGTCCTCTGACCATCCAACTAGCGGGGCTTCCCAATGACTTCTGTTACTTGCTAAAGCTGACCTCATGGTCGTACTTGTGTATCGCCTCTTTGGAAGCTAACGAGCTAGCTGAACAATGTACATAGTAGGCTAACGTGCTATCCGGATACGTCACTAGCTTACGCGCTAGCCTCGGGCTAGCCAGCGGGCTTCGACTATGGTCTGCGCTGAGACATTCGTTAATGGTTACGTATTTTGGTTGCTGTTGCTGCTCAAAGGGACATTGGTTTGCACAGTTCAAGAGTGACCGAGTCCCTAACTAACTTCTGGTATGCTTTTTATTTTTATATCCAGGTTGTTTTGAGCTTTGGTGATCCAAAGTAGATGCCAAGGTCGGTTGAATATGCATATACAATATTTGATAACAGGTTGGGTCGGGTATGGCTTGCACTTCATGGCTATATGGTTATATGGCTTGCACTCTAGCCATTACCCTCTCTTCCTTTCTTTTTTCTTTCCTATTGTCGATGTCATCTATATGCGCGATTTAAATGTGATCCGGTTCTACCTTGGACTAACTGCTGACTCGCCTTAATTTTGTTTTGAATTTTCCGTGAGGCACTTATGCTATAAAGTTGATACATTAATATGCAGACTCCAAGGTAGATGGTTACAGGTTGATGCTGAGTAATTATATAATAATTATCGTCGCTGTTTTAATGGCATTTGAATGAGCAATTTAACTGTGATCCGATCCTACCTTGGACTAACTGCTAATCCTTAAATGTGTTTTGAATTTTCCGTGATCCACTTATGCTATAACGTTGCGACATTAATATGCAGACTCCAAGGTAGTTGGTTACAGGGTTGATGCTGAGTAATTATATAATAATTAGTGTCGCTGTTTTAAGGGCATTTGAATGAGCAATTTAACTGTGATTCGATCCTACCTTGGACTAACTGCTCCGACCGATATCTTTATTGAAACAATGTATGATGACAGGTGGTGTCAGATGTTGCCTATTACCATCCCCGGATTGATTAATGAATGATTGTGTTTAATTCTATTCTTACATAGGTTAGGTCATTCAGCCGTTGTGCCTGATCAGAGGGACGGCTAAAGGGGTGCACTTTGACCATAACCTTTTTTTTTCCCTTCCTCCTTTTTTTTGGTCATTGTTTAATTGACACTGTTCACACAATTTTGCACAATTAACCTGTGACCCGAACCTGCCTTAGACTATCGGCTGGGATGCTTTAATTTAATTTTGTATTGAATTTTCCTATACCTTTTTGGGCTATAACAATGTGATGTTGAAGCGCAGATTCGGAAATAGAGGGCTGCAGGTTGATGCAGAGTTATTATTTAATAATGGCTATTTTTACCATTATGGTTGTCTCATGTTGGGGCCAGGGCTCAGGTGGTTTTCGACCGATATCTTTATTGAATTTTATTTTATAATATTTGTGTTTATTGGACTAGTGGGGGTTTACTTAGGGGTTTATCTAGAGGGGGGTGGGAGTGGGAAGCGTCTTATTGATCCATGTCTCTAGTGGGAAGTGATAGGAAGATGACCATCCTCAGTGGATGGGGCATAGGGTGGGGATTGGAGAGTGGGTATAGAGGGACTTATAGTAGGACGGGTGGGTTAGGGTTTAGAGTAGAAGGAGGGGGGGCTGTAGCTGGGGTGGTATTTTTATGTGTTCTATGTACTGTTGTCTTATATATGTGTAAGTGTTCCTCCTCTGAACTCCTGGGATTGACCGTCCGGGCCCGCCGGGATCGGCACCTCTGTACTCAGCCTGGCTGCACGGGTATGTTCTCTACGCACTTATACAAGCTCGACCATGGCTAAATTGAATATTTTAATTTGGAACGCAGGAGGGCTTAACGCCCCACACAAGCGTGCCAGTGTCCTTTGGCTATTGAAGAGGAGAAATATTGACCTTGCTCTCCTTAGTGAGACGCATTTAATGGTAGGTGACGTGTCAAGACTGGCAAATCGGCAATATCACGTTATCTCCTCATCCTCAGCCGATGATAAGACGAAAGGAGTAGTCATAGTTACAAGACGTAACCTTGATATCAAAATCTTGGATGTATGGTCGGACACGGAGGGAAGGATTACTATAGCAAAAGTTGAATTCTTGCATAGGAAGATGGCTATAATAGCATTGTATGCTCCTAACACATTTGATTCAGCGTTCTATAATACAATCACGAAGAATATGTTGGAACTTAATGGATACGCTCTCATTGTGGGTGGCGATTTTAATGCGTGCTGGGATGCGGAGATGGATAGGTCCGGGACCTCTGAAACGAGCGACCAGAAACGGGCCTCTGAGGCCCTCAGGATGTGGGCCAAAGACACGGGGCTCACAGACCTCTGGCGCTTATGCAACCCCACCCTCAGAGATTACTCTCACCTGTCAGCCAGACACAAAAGCTTCTCTCGAATTGACTATGCATTCGCGTCCCCTAATATGTTTGATAGTTTCGATGTCTCATTGGTTCCCTTGGCTCTCTCAGACCACAAGGGGATTTTCCTTACGGCAACCTTTGGCAGGCTCTCCGCAAGAGCCCCCAGATGGCGTTTTAATTCGACCTTGCTAAAGAACGATGACTTCTGTTCTGAGTTCAGGAGTAAACTAGCTGAATTTTTGCAGATCAACGTTGGCACGGTAGAAGACCCTAGGGTCCTGTGGAACGCATTGAAAGGATTCATCAGGGGTCATGTCACACTATTTGCCTCCAATTTGCGAAAATCCCGGTCAAAAAAGCTAGAAGGACTGGAATCATTATATGCGGACCTATACGCATCCTTGCAAACTGACTATAATGAACGACTAAACACACAACGTAAGATAGTCAAAAAAGAAATAAACTCCATACTTAAACAACAGTCTGAGTTCTTAATACATAGGACAAGACAAAATTACTATTTTCACGGCTCCAGACCTAGCCATCTATTGGCAATGAAAATACGCTCAAATGATCATTTCTCAGATATCCCCTCGATTAGGACGAGCCAGGGTGCAGTCACTACTGATTCGAAAAAGATCAATGACACTTTTAAAGAGTTTTACTCACAGTTATATAGCTCAGAGGGTAATCTGGATGACTCTAGATTTGAATCGTTCATTGGCGGGCTTGAGATACCCCACATTTCTGAGGAAGAGGCCAAGGAACTGGGGAGACCGATTACTCTCGTAGAATTGAGGGAGACTATTGTTGAAATGCAGAGGGGTAAGGCGCCAGGCTGGGATGGTATTCCACCCGAAGTGTATTTAGCTTTCTGGGACCAACTGGGTCCATTGATGCTCGATATGATCAATTACGCTATCGAACAAGGGGAGTTCTCAAGAGATGTCAATATGGCGTTGATTTCTTTACTTCTCAAAAAGGACAAAGATCCCAATGATTGTGGTAGCTATAGACCCTTGAGTCTTCTCGGGGCCGATTTAAAGGTGTTTGCCAAGGTGCTGGCCCGTCGCCTGCAGAGATTTATGTCTGTATTGGTACACTGCGATCAAACTGGTTTTATCCCGGGGCGTCTGGCTGCAGATAATCTTAGGAGGCTGTTGCATGTAATCGATAACAGTAAAGACAATACAACTCCATCCACAGTTCTGTCTTTGGATGCCATGAAGGCGTTTGACAGACTTGAGTGGTCATACCTGTGGAAGGTACTTGAGGTCATGGGTCTTGGAAAGAGTTTTATTCATATGATTAAAGTCCTGTATGCCTCGCCGTCTGCGATGATACTGACAGGCAAAAACTGTTCCACACTCTTTCCAGTCTCCAGATCTTCTAGACAGGGTTGCCCTCTGAGCCCGGGACTGTTCGCGCTTTCCCTCGAACCTTTGGCCCAATTTATTAGGCAATCGGAGGACATCGTCCCCATAATGGTCAACAATACTCCACACAAAATTGCTCTCTATGCGGATGACCTGCTGATTTTCATGGACGACCCCTCCCGGTCGGCCACAAAATTATTGAGGATAATCGACGACTTTGGTAAATTGTCAGGTTTTAAGATTAACTGGAACAAATCAGCCTGCCTACCTCTTAATGAACTGGCCAAGGCGGTACGACTACCAGCTGATATCCCCATAGTAGAACATTTTAAATACCTGGGCATAGAGATATTCCCCACGCTGAACCAAACTACTAAGTACAACTTCACGGGTACTTATGATAAAATACGCCAGGATCTAGACAGGTGGTCGTCCCTTCCTAACTCCTTACAAGCCCGGGCTTCCATAATCAAAATGAACATCCTGCCTAGGATAAATTTTATTAGCTCAATGCTCCCCCTGCCCCCTCCAATAGACCACTGGCGCAAGGTACAATCGATGGTATCTAAGTTTGTCTGGAATAACAAACGCCCGAGAATCAAAAGGGCTACTACTCAACGTAGGAAACAAGATGGGGGCCTCGCAATCCCTGATTTTAAACTTTATTTCTGGTCCTTTTCACTGAGACCTCTGATGTGCTGGCTAGACCCTGTAGAGGCTGTATCGTGGCGCTCCTTAGAAGCGGCGGCGGTGTCTCCGCTAAGATTGCAGGATGTAGTGTACTCCACTGTCTCTATTGCGAAATGCCGGCTGAGGTATGGACCGATCATTACTCACGTGATCCAAACGTGGCGTAATGTACAGAGGTCGTGTGGGGTTAAATGCCCTTGGCACCTGGACTCTCCAATTTTTAATAACCAGCAATTACTTGTTGGACACAAGCCGGTTAATATTCCTCAATGGCAAAGGAGGGGAGTGCATACTCTGGAGGATATTTATGATAAGAACGGCCTCCGTGCGTTTCAGGACTTAAGAGAATTTTATGATCTTCCCGGCGAGTCCTTCTTTCTTTACCTTCAACTAAGGTCAGCACTGAGGGCGCATGGCGTACCGTGGGCTCAAGCTTTGCAACCACACCCCTTCCTCAGGCTCATAGTGGACAGAACGACATCCAGAGGGTTTGTCTCAGACTTTTATACGCTCTTAATTCAATCCACGTATAAAAATTTATCATTGGATACAATCTGGCGTGTGGATATCCCGGAGTTGGACCCCGAGTTTGACTGGGATGATGTTTGGGCAAATGTGGCATTATCTTCCCGCAACCCCAATCACCAGCAAATTAATTTTAATTATATTCATAGGACCTATCTTACACCTAGGAAGCTATTTGCTATGGGACTGATAACCGACTCTCGGTGCACTTTGTGCTCTCAAAAGGCCACTGGCACTTATATGCATATGTATTGGGATTGCCCACCAGTGGCCCGTTTCTGGAGGTCAATAACGGACAAACTTTCAGATCTGTGTGGCTTAACTATCCCATTCACAGCTATTACGCTACTCCTGAACGATATAACGACACTACCCGCGTCCGTACAACTGAAAAGGGTTGTCCTAGCGGGCGTCACAGCAGCGAAGAAGCTTATAGCAATGAGATGGAAGGAGCCTGAGAAGCTGACAATGATCAACTGGTCCCTAACTCTATTGGATGTGATTTATCTTGAGATATCCACGGCTCGGGTGATTGGGGTAGGGCAGGCTGGCATTGACCTGTGGTTCGCAGCAGCTGAGAAGGTAAAGACCGCCGTGTGCGGCTGAGCGGGGTTGGGGCGCTTGATCGGGGGGGTCCGGCGGTCTCTGGGGAGGGGGAGGAGGAAATGTCTTGTCTGTCTTGGTTTTTGTCTTGTCCTTCTTAACTTTGGCTGGGGGGATTTTAGGGGGGGTTGGTATTTAGCTATTCTGCGCTATATGTCAATTCACATGCCATCTCCCCAAGGGACTAATATTGGCAGACTGATTGACCTGTCAACCAACTTGGAAGAGGAATTTCTTTCTTCTTACACTTTACCGTCTGCGAGTTTGGCAGTCTTGAACATGTGTAAGGGACCTAGGCTATCTACAGTAAATCTGCGACAACACTCTCATAAACAATCTTTTAAGTCACTCCACTTTGTAAAGGTGGGGAAAGGTTGCCATGTCTTGAAGACCCCTTTTTGTTATTGAAGTAGCCACCTATATTTGATAGGTTGGACGCTGTTTCTTTTTCTTTTTGTCTTATAATTTATTATTCTGTATTATTGTTGTTATTCTCCTGTGAAGTTATGTTTTTTGTTACTGTGGTTATTGTGTTGTCCTGTTTCATGTAATTAATAATAAAAAAATTTGATCAAAAAAAAAAAAAAATGCATATGTTTTTATACGTGAGGACCAGGGGCGTTTTTAGGGTTAGAAAACATTGGGGGCTTCAGCCCAGGGGGGTGGAGGGGGGGGTTACCCCCCCCCCCCTTTTTTTTTTTTTTTCTTTTTTTTTTAAGCACAGAAATACGCAATTTTAGAGTAATTAGAGATGAATACTGAATAACTAGAATCATTAGAGGTTCTCAAAGTGAGGTCCAGGTCCATGAGAGGGATCTGGGCAGTCCCCATAGAAAATTCAAAGTTAACAGGACCAAATCATCAGTTTCTTATTTATTTATTTAGCCAGATTAAACATTGATCTGGTCCAAGAAGCCCCTACATGATTACAAATATACATATATACACATATATATATATATATATATATATATATATATATATATATATATATATATATATATATATATATATATATATATATATATATATATATATATACTGTACATACATACACATATACACCAATAACAAAATAAAAACACAGTTAAGAATCATACACATAAGCAAATAAACAAACAAACAAACATATGCACAGCCTATGTACAAAATAAATAAACAGTTCATCTCTAGTCTTTACAGTTTTCTTCAATTGCATAAACACTCAAATCAAAAGTATTACACAATTATCAAAACCTTACACTCAAGGAGCAAAATATAGGCCCAGATTTGCACCCCTACAATGTCAGCCTCACTTTTTGCAAAACAATACACACAGTGATTTGCAAAACACTAAACACACTTGCATTACATTAGACACAGAATGTCAAATTACCACACATATGAGCCAATTGGTTAACACAGCCATCAGATGCACAAACACACCATTGCTTAATTGTAGATACACAATCAGGTTTAAGCACTATAAAAATGCAGCAGGTGAGTTCACCTGTCTTCAACCAAAATGGAAGGAGAGTGAAGTACTGTACACAGAGAACGTGAAAATATACAATACATTCACCAAACACTACACAAGACAACCAATGATGCAGACTGATGAAAATATAAATTGTCTCCCATTTTCCCAAATCAGTCAACATGGAGAATCACAACAAAAAATTATCTTGCCAGATCCAGCTAGGCAATGAGATAATGTCTAGTATTTTCTGTTTAGATTTTTTCAAAAAGAAATTGTATTACTGTAATTTTAACCTGTACTGGATACAGTATTTTATGTTTGTCTGATATTTGCTGAGCTTACAGTGTTATGCACATAGTAGCATGAAAACTGGGACATGTATTGTTGTGATTCTCCATGTTGAAATGTTGACTGATTTGGTTATATGGAGAGAACATTTATATTTTCATCAGTCTGCATCATTGATTTGGGTATATGGAGATAAAATGTTATTTTTTTCATCAGTCTGCATCATTGATTTGGGTATATGTAGATAAATAAATTATATTTTCATCAGTCTACAGCATTGGTCTTGTGTAGTGTTTGGTGAATTTATTGTATATTTGCACATTCTCTGCGTACTTCACTTACAGTACTCTAATCACTGAGAAGTAGAATTGCTAAATGTGTTTTAGGTTAAGCACAGCAGTGTGTGTAACTGGTTCAAACAGAATTAAGTCATTATGAAATGTGTGTTTCATATGGTAACAAAATTAGTGTATGGTTTTGACAAGTGTTTAATTTAGCAAAGGATCTGAGGTGTTCTGATAATTGTGTGTGTGGTTGTGCTAATTGTGTGTTTTGAAACACCGGGCCCCGTTTTCAAAATCATGCTTAAGCAATCGAAAAAAACTATTGTGTGTTTCATTATATACATATGTTTCAGTCTTCTCATAAAAAAAAGATTTGATTTTTGGGTCTTTTCCTGCCTTTGGTCCGCTTTGCATTCACATCTCAAATGAACCGCAGCAGGGTTCACTTGCAAGAGTGAATGAGCTTTCACACCACCCCAAACCAACCGGACTATCCGAGGTTCGATTAAAGCTTATTATAGGACACTGGACATGGGTATGGATGGCTCCAGGTGCTGCTGCGTTAAAGTGCACATCTTCAATATCTGTACTATTTAAAAGCACAGTGCAGGACACACTCAAAGGTTATCGCACCTCAGAGATGGCAGTGGACATGTATGACAGGACAAAGGCCATATGTAATGGCCTTTGGATTGAGGAACATACTACCAGCCAAAGGAGGAAGCAGAAAAGGATGGGCGAGTATGTAGTTGAGTCATCTTGTGGCACAAGCTCAGACCTCAGCTCAGGAGATCAGCTGAGACAGAGACTGTTCTATCCAGTCGTCGACAGAATACTGCAAGAGCTTGAGAGCAGGTTCTCATGAGTTGGATAACAACTTATGAGAGGCATACAGGCATGTTATCCAGCCTCAGACCAGTTTCTCTCAGTGGAATTGCTGCAACCCCTCGCCACACATTACAATATCCAACTATTGCCTTGCCAGAGGAGATCACAGTTGCAAAGTGTTTCCTGGTCAGGACAGGCAGAGATGCAGTGCCTACTATCCAAAGTGTCTTTTCCCTCCTGGATGATAATAATAATAATAATAATAATAATAATAATAATAATAATAATAATAATAATAATAATAATAATAATAATAATAATAATAATAATAATAATAATAATAATAATGCATTTGATTTATAAGGCGCCTTTCAGGACACTAAAAAAAAAGTCCACAAATCGGTGAATGAAAGAATTATAGGATCAAGGATTCTTAGGTCTTCCATCAATGCATTTGACAATAATACACACTGTAATAACCACATAATGTATAAATCACTCTTCAAATGTAATTAAATGTCACAGAAATGTACCATACAGTACAGGATATCATTTCACCGTCTAGAACCCTTTGGATGTTGTGTAGGACCAGTTTTGTTCTGTTGTTTTTTCCAACTGCTCTTGTTGTCTTAATTAGGAAGAGAACATGTCTCTCATCTACAGGCAAAGTACTGGTGGTGGGACTGCGTTTCCCATGGTGTTTTTTCTTTCTCCTTGTTCAATTAGTCAGTTCGGTTCGGTCCATGGCGTCGTCTGTTTGTCGCCGGTCTCTCGCAGAGATGATGAGGTCACGCGTCACGGATGTGTGGGTGGCTCAGACCATATGTTACATAAAAACAGTGTGAAAGTCCTAATCCTTGACATCGAATTATGCAACACCACTCCACCAAAGGGCCTGTCTATCTGTCTATCACAGAGGAGGAATATGATAGAGCCGTCCTACCTGTCTATCACAGAGGAGGAATATGATAGAGCCGTCCTACCTGTCTATCACAGAGGAGGAATATGATAGGGCCATCCATCTGTCTATCACATAGGAGGAATATGATAGGGCCGTCCTACCTGTCTATCACAGAGGGTGAATATGATAGAGCCGTCCTACCTGTCTATCACAGAGGAGGAATATGATAGGGCCGTCCTACCTGTCTATCACAGAGGGTGAATATGATAGGGCCGTCCTACCTGTCTATCACAGAGGAGGAATATGATAGGGCCATCCATCTGTCTATCACAGAGGAGGAATATGATAGGGCCGTCCTACCTGTCTATCACAGAGGGGGAATATGATAGGGCCATCCATCTGTCTATCACAGAGGAGGAATATGATAGGGCCGTCTTACCTGTCTATCACAGAGGGGGAATATGATAGGGCCGTCCTACCTGTCTATCACAGAGGGGGAATATGATAGGGCCGTCCTACCTGTCTATCACAGAGGAGGAATATGATAGGGCCGTCTTACCTGTCTATCACAGAGGAGGAATATGATAGGGCCGTCCTACCTGTCTATTACAGAGGGTGAATATGATAGGGCCGTCCTACCTGTCTATCACAGAGGGGGAATATGATAGGGCCGTCCTACCTGTCTATCACAGAGGAGGAATATGATAGGGCCGTCTTACCTGTCTATCACAAAGGGGGAATATGGTAGAGCCGTCCTACCTGTCTATTACAGAGGGGGAATATGATAGGGCCGTCCTACCTGTCTATCACAAAGGAGGATTATGATAGGGCCATCTACCTGTCTATCACAGAGGAGGAATATGATAGGGCCGTCCTACCTGTCTATCATAGAGGAAGAATATGATAGGGCCGTCCTACCCACTGTGATCCAGCAGATCTATAATTCTGCGTATAGGTCCCTCTTACTCTTATTTTTATTCCCCATTTTATATACTCTTGCAATTTTATATACTCTTGCAAACCGACGGTGGAGGCAACCATCCAAGGTGCCAACCTGCTCATCGGGAGAAATTAAGGGTTAAGTGTCTTGCTCAACATACTGCCTGGGAGGAGCAGGAATCGAACCGGGAACCTTCCGAATACCAGGCGACTGGTCTACCTCCAGACTACCATTGACCTCATCCTGACCTCCGACAAGTCCATGATCTCCAATAAAGGGGTTATAGCATGCGGGTTAAGTGATCATTATATGATATTCTGTACCCGCAAAAAGCTAAAGCAAAAGGCTGGCTGTCACAAAACAGTCACATCTAGAGACCTCAAAACCTACTCTAGCGAGGCCTTTAACCTTGAACTGGAGAGCCTGGACTGGTCAGATGAACTCAATGGTACACTGGTTGAAGAAACCTGGCTTGGCTTCAAAACCAAATTCTCAACAATACTAAACAACATGGCCCCCCTAAGAACCACCAGGGTAAAAAATCGCGCTGAGCCGTGGATGCACACTGAAATACTGACAGCTATGAAAGCCAGAGACAAAAAATGCTCTGAGTTTCGTAAAAGTCAGTCAAAGCTTACCAAAAGCCAGAGCAGTGAAATCCAAGCCCACGTGACTGAACTCAAACTAGAAAGAAACAGACTAAGAAATGACGTAAACTCCATGATAAAAACTGCAAAAAAAAATTCATCAATGACAAAACTGAGGAAAACAAAAATAAACCACATGAACTTTGGAAATTACTCAATAATCAACTAGGCTGCAGTAAAAAACTTAAAACCAGGTTCTCAAACATAAACATTGTAGGCTCAATCTGCCTATCTAAGCCAGGATACGTCTTCAACGCGCTCACACCACATTGACTTGGGCTGTCTTGTTACTCACTGTTTGATGTTGTTGATAGTTGCATCCGATGGGTTCGAACCGGTTGAGTTTTATGGAAGGAGTTGCGTAAAGTTTCAAATAATAATAATAACGGAGCAAACAAATGAAACAAAACAGGCTCCAGACTTGTACTAAAAAGGTTTCAAAACAAACAGGCGCAGCAAAAGGGTTTCAAATAAACTCATAATGATTCTAAACAAAGTCTTTCTTTTCAGTCTTTCATTCATTCAATCTGCGCTGTGTGTGTGTGTAGCAAGCGAGCGGTTGAAAAACTGTTTCTCGTCTGGCGTGCGTTTACACACAGCTGTGCCATAATTAATAGGAGAACCATGGTGCCATTTTACGAGGCGACCAGTGGCGGCGCTATTTAGTCAAAACTATTAAATCAAATGAAATGGCTCCTACATTACCGGCCCCTATTGTTATGGGCAGGCTCTAATAACAATACAAAATCAAAAAACTGCTGGAGCCATACAAAATGTTCAAAACAAAATAAATACATGTGAGGTGGGAAACAGGCATGGTGTATAGGCCTGTTTGAATCTTCAGTACCTAATTTGAGTTTGGCACCAGCAGGCAAATCTTGCTGATGGGCCTTTCAAGTACACTGGTCTTTGTCTGAAGACGCACACTTCTCACAAGTCCTCTTGAGTCTGGCACTGTTTCCAGGACTCTAGCCAACATCCAGGATCCTCTTGGTGCATTCGTGTCAGCTATGATCACAATGTCTTCCTTTTCAAAGTTCCTGCGGATGCGGTTCCATTTTTGACGTACATTCATAAGAGGTAGGTCAGGTGTTATTCTATCTCTTGGCAGGTCTGCCATCTTCTGTTCTCCGACAGATCCATTGAGACGTCGACATGTCACACATTCAGAAATAATCTTTCTTGCCAATGAGTTGGCACAAGGAATCCAATACTTTTGTCTCAGTGAGGAGAGCATGTGGTTTCTCCCACTGTGTCCTACTTCCTTATGGATCTTTCTAAGAACGAGCTTTGACACATGATGGTCCTTTGGGAGGATGGCAGGGTGCTTTGCATCTTCTGGCATGGCTGCTCTGCTTAATCTCCCACCCACTCTTAATATTTCGTTTTCAAGTTTGGGATCAAGCTTGTAGATTGAACTGTGTTTCTGCACGTTCAAACTTCCTTTCTGCAATGTTTTGATTTCCTCTTGAAATCCTTGGGTTTGACAGAATTGAACGGCTATCTCTGAAGTGTCCAGTTCATCCAGAGAGAGGTTGTGTGCCTTTACAGCGTTTTTGAATTTTTTCATCTCTACTTCAATTGTCTGTCTTTGTTTGTCTGTGTCTGGTTCTTGAATTTGCATCAGATCTTTCCTTTTTCTACTCAACTGCAAAAGGTGAGTTCTCAAATACAGCATCCATGCTACAGCTCTTTTCAATTTGTAGAAACTTGAGTAGTGGTGTATGAGAGTGCTAGTAGGATCTTGATCTGTCATCTGAATGGTATTGACTGTAACCTTCTCTCTTTTGACTTCCGGATCGTCGGCTGGTATGGGGGTGAGATCAGCAGGTAAGTTAGGCCATGTCTCTTCTTTTTCCTGTAGGAAGTCCGGTCCCTTCTTCCAGTTTTCACACTTTAAAAATGCATCAGCTGTAAGACCTCGGGACACATGGTCTGCAGGGTTGATCTTGATGTTCACTTGGGTTCTGAATGTATCTTCATCCACATTCCTGTTCACTTTCACTGCTAGTACTGCAGCAGTAAGTTCCATTCTGGGTGTTGTAACCCGTTTCAAGGGGGCGTCTCTTGCCTTTGCCATGATTACACGCAGTCTGCGTTTCTTTGGGTGGCGTACTCCATGGTGAGTCCTTCTTTTGTGAAACTCCACATCTTTCTTGAATTTCCTTTTTTGGATCATGAGGTCATTCAAATGTATTATTGATATGCGATTGCCGGAAATATGGGTTGGCTGCTTATGGCTTATTGTGGGTTTGTGTAGAAGCCCACTAACCACCCATCCAAGTCTTGTCTTTACAGCATAGGGCCCATTACCCTTGCTATTAATTACTGCCCACGGTTCCATAAACTTAGCTGCATCATTACCAATCAGGAGTCCAATATCTGCATCAATATATGGCAACTTAACCTCTTTTAGGTAGTTCCATTCTTGCACATCATCCTGAGTGGGAATTTGTTGCTTGGTTACAGGAATTTCTGTTTGAGTATAGAGTGGTGGCAGTTTTAGGAAATCATCTCCTTCAAGACTTGACACTTCCAGCCCATTGATTCGGTTAATACTTATGACCCTTTCTTGTCCTAGAGTACGAAGTAGGATTCGAGTTGGTGTCGCCTTAGCATTCAGTTGCTTCCTTAAAGCTTCAGTACAGAAGGTTCCAGTGCTTCCTGGATCAAGGAAAGCGTACGTTTGAAGTACTTGGTTAGAATTCAACAACTTGACTTGCACAGGAACAATTGACAGTTTCTGTTGGTCACCGGCCCCAGTATGGATAGGCCTTTTCATGGTGACTAATGCACTGCCCACTGACATGCTATCGGTGCTTGGACTAGTTTGACTTGTATCTTTTTTAAATTCAATGTGCAACACAGTAGGATGCTTCTTTGTACATATCTTACAAGTCACACGTTTTTTACAGTCCTTACTCATGTGACCCTGAGTCACACATCCGAAACATAAACCGTTTACTTTAAAGAACTCAACTTTGTCTTTGTGTATTTTCTTATCCAATGTCTTGCACAGGTCTGTGCTGTGGTTTTCTTTGCAAAAGAAACATGTTTTCTGTTGCACGGCTGCAGAGCTGCTTGTGCTTGACTGTGACTTTGGTTCTGAGGATTCGGTTACTGTGGCAAAACTGCTCTTAGTGTATGATGAAACTGTTATGTATTTCAAATTACTATTTCGGGGAGAAGGGATTGTCCTCTTTTCTTTCGGTTTTGTGTCTTGTATTTCTCCAAAGAGGGGATCAATGGCAATGTTTGCTTGCCTTTCAATGAAATTTACAAGTTGTGGGAACTTAGCTCTTCTGTGTGTACGCTCATAGTAACCATATGCTACTGTCCTCCACCTCTCTCTGTGCTTGAATGGCAGTTTTGACAAGACAGATTTCAAGTGTGTAGGATTGTTCATGTCTTGCAGAATTTCATTATTGCTCATAGCATTGCAGCATGTTCTCAAGAAGAGTGAGTATTTGTGTAAGGCTTTACCATCTTCCGATCGGATTGCATCCCAATTCAGAATTTGTTCCTGATAGGCAGCAGCAATGAAAACCTCATTTCCAAAATGTTTGCGTAGCAGCCGTTTTGCTTTCACATAGCCTTTTTGGGAATCCATGTGAAGGCAGCTTCTCACAATTGCCTTTGGTTCTCCATCTGTAAATTGTTCAAGAAAGAGCAGTCGATCTCTGTTGTTACTTGTCTTGCTTTCTATACAATGTTCAAATGTACTAATGAAAGAGACATAACTTAATGGATCACCTTTAAAAACAGGTATCTCTCTAGAAGGCAAGAGTGAGAACCTCTGTTCTTGAATTAACATTTCTGTGATTTCATTTTGTTTTCTCAAAATGTCCATCATGGCTCCGCCTGGTTGAACATTAACCTGAGCACCATCTTGCAAGCCAAAGTTTGGGTTAGGCTGTTGAGGTTGTTGGTGAGCAACAGGCATTCGTGAGCTTGTAGGCTGCTGAGCCATTTGTTTCTGTGGCTGCCATAATTGGCCACTAGGGGCATGTTGAGACCTTCGTCTCAGTGGTGGATGGGAAGCTGCTCCTTCAAATTCATAATCTTCATCATCATCATCATCATCATCATCATCATCATCATCATCATCATCATCATCATCATCATCATTCTCTTCAGCCTCATCATCCTCTTCATAGTCATCATCTTCCTCTTCATCATCCAATCCATGATTAACCTTCTGGCTGTCCACTGGTAAGGATCGCATTGAGTCAAAATAAAGTGGATTGATGTGGATTAAGGGGTTAACATCAAGCCTGGTGTCTACATGTTTAGTAACATCCAGAACCTTTAACATGGCATCAGCAGCTGCAATTTCCACTTCTAATTCAAATGCTTCCTTTCTTGCTTTGAGCTGTGCCTCCTGAAATTCAAATTCTTGTCTTTGCTTGAGATAAGCAGAACGTGTGGCTAGATTGGCTCTTTCGGCCTCTACCTGTCTTAATGCTGCGGTGCTTGAAGTGGATTTCATGCCAACTGAATTATTGCCCAATGATTTCACACTTTGTGCTGGTGTCACTGTTGGTGTCACTTCTGGTGGCTTTTGTGCCATAGCTTCAGGGGCATTATTTATCCATTCTATAACCTTATCATGAAATTCACATATGATTTTGAACTTCGGCATGTACCACTGATCTTGTTCTTCTGCCGCTTCCTCTTCTGATAACAGCTGCTGTACTGTTTTGTGAAGTGATTTGAAGTGATTTGTTTTAGAATTAAATTCATTGTATTCTTGTTTAACCAATTCAACATTTCTGTAATCAACCATAAGTGCTTGTAACACATTTCTTTTGCTTGTGAGTTGTCCAAGTTTAGCTTTTCTTCGATTACATTGTTTTGTATAATTAGTGCCCGTTGCGTGGGTTTCACTTGTCTCTTTCCCTCAACCACAGGCAAGTTAACATTTGTGTCAGAAGTGTGAACGGTGGTAACTTCAATCACAGGAGCTGCATCAGAACCTTCAGTCACAATCAAAGCAGCTGCATCAGAATGGCCCAATTCCTCTTTATCTTGCCCAGACATCGTTAAGCAGCATCTATGTATCTATTTATAACGGTGCACAGGTTTATTTGATGACGACATATATTCCTTCAGATCCACTTTAAATGCGCGTCTTTGGCGTTCATTTATCCACATGATATCGCACATTGCATTATCTTTAATAGAATCACACATCCATTAGATTTTGATCCTCCAATTCTATTTTGAAATGCGCGTCTT
This sequence comes from Notolepis coatsorum, assembly GCF_963971535.1. Taxonomy (NCBI): domain Eukaryota; kingdom Metazoa; phylum Chordata; class Actinopteri; order Aulopiformes; family Paralepididae; genus Notolepis; species Notolepis coatsorum. Next base: position 89,125,382 of record NC_140178.1, on the reverse strand, counting down.
TGGCGTCCATTTATCCATATGATATCGCACATTGTATTGTCTTTAATAGCATCACACATCCATTAGATACTTTGATCTTCCTATTCCATTTTGAAATGCGCGTCTTTCGCGTTCATTTATTCAATCATATTGCACAGTCCATTGTTTTCAATAGCGTGACACATCCAGTAGATCAGTTTGATACCATTTTAAATGCGCGTCTTTCGCGTTCATTTATCCAATCATATTGCACAGTCCATTGTTTTCAATAGCGTGACACATCCATTAGATCCGTTTGATACCATTTTAAATGCGCATCTTTCGCGTACATTTATCCAATTGTATTGTACATTCCATTGTTCTCAATAGCGTGACACATCCATTAGATCATTTTGATCCATCAAATTCCATTACTTGTGTCCGTATCAGAGAGTTTTTCAACTTGAATGTAGGCTCAATCTGCCTATCTAAGCCAGGATACGTCTTCAACGCGCTCACACCACATTGACTTGGGCTGTCTTGTTACTCACTGTTTGATGTTGTTGATAGTTGCATCCGATGGGTTCGAACCGGTTGAGTTTTATGGAAGGAGTTGCGTAAAGTTTCAAATAATAATAATAACGGAGCAAACAAATGAAACAAAACAGGCTCCAGACTTGTACTAAAAAGGTTTCAAAACAAACAGGCACAGCAAAAGGGTTTCAAATAAACTCATAATGATTCTAAACAAAGTCTTTCTTTTCAGTCTTTCATTCATTCAATCTGCGCTGTGTGTGTGTGTAGCAAGCGAGCGGTTGAAAAACTGTTTCTCGTCTGGCGTCAAAGCCTCGTCAAAGCCTTTTAAATATAATCAAAACGTTCCCGCATTTCTGTCCACTTTATTGTTTTATGACAGAAATCTGATAGTGTATGCGCGAGGGGGAGTCGGATTCTGGCAGGGAGTCCGAATTCGGCACAACACCGGCCGAGGCATTTGTCGCCGAGTTGAGAGCTCCCCAGAGTCCAGACTACAGCTGGGCGATCGCCTACAGTGGCGATTGCCTAGAGCGAACTATTGAATATTATTATGAAGAGGAAGAGGACAAACGGTGATGATCCATTCATAACATAAGGTGCGTTTTCACCAGACTATGTTGGATTCTAGTATTTTCAAACAGGCTGGATGTAACGTTGGTTGGTGACTCTAGCGGTTCCAGGGCAATGTTAACAGTGGCCACAATGTAAACAGTGGTCACAATGGGAACAGTGGTCTCCTACCTGGTCTCCTACCTCCCTCTAGTGGCCACCATCAGATGGTTCAGATGGTGCAGGCCATCATCACACCTGTGTTGACTATTTTGATTAATATAATTAATGTGATTTCATGGTGTGTGTTATTGAATGTCCCTTCCCTTGTGTGATGTGGTTCCCCTGTCTGCTTGTGGTTTTGTATATGTTTTTGTGTTTAGTTGGTTTGTTGTGCTTTAGACTGGCCTGGCCAGGTGTGGCCAATTGTAATTAGTCAGTGTATATATGTGTGTTCGGTCTTCTCCTCTGTGTGGCGTCATACCTCCGTTTTCTCTTGTTCCCGTCGACGCCTCCTTACCCTGTAGTGTTGTTGTCTAAGTTAGTGTTCGATAAATATTTTGTTTTGTTGCCTTTTCTGTTCGTGTTCACAGTTTCATTGTTCCTCAGTGCAAGCTAGGCTGCGCCTGTTTTGTTCTTTTGTAAAAGCAGTTTCGTTGTTCCTCAGTGCCAGCTAGGCTGCGCCTGTTTTGTTGTTTTGTAACGTGCCCTTGTTTACCGGCCTGCTCTTCAATACAAATCATTATTTTCGGGAGCATGTCTATGTTCCCCGGGTCCTATGTTCCCCGGGTCCTATGTTCCCCGCTTGATTGATTGATTGATTGAAAATTTTAGACCACCAGCCCTGATTCCAAACTCTAACCTTAACCAACTTCGAAAGAGGGCGGACATTAATAATTAATAAAATAATAAAAATGTATAACATTTTCAATCAATTAATCAATCAAGCGGGGAACATAGGACCCGGGGAACATAGAACCCGGAGAACATAGGGATGATCCCTTATTTTCTACTCCCTCGTCTCTGCCTCCTCTCTCATCATCATTGTCCTGCAACATTGGGTTCTACTCTCCTTCCCTCACTACCCCCATTCCTAACAGAATGATGCCACCATTACAGAACCCAGCGGACAGACTTAAGGGCACGATGAGTATATTACTTAAATTAATGGAGGGGGATATGGCTAGCTACGCCCCAGCTAAATGGGTATTTTTGTTTAAAACTATCCAGTCCGTAGTGGACCAGAATCCGGATCAGGAGGCAGAGATGGAGGCAGGCTGGCCAACGAGGTCGCAATCCTCATGGGAAGGCATAATTGCCCCCCACCCCCTGATCTGTTTCGTATTCGTGGCCCTGGAGCTAGCCAGGCCTCCTCAGCTAGCAGAGACCCCATTGTTAGCTTAGCCTCCGCAGCTAGCCAGGCCCTCCCAGCTAGCATTGTTCCTGCAGCTAGCCAGGCCTTCTCAGCTAGCACAGTCCCCACTGTTAGCTTAGCCTCTGCAGCTAGCCAGGTTCTCCCAGCTAGCATTACACTCACTGTTAGCCTAGCTCCTGAAGCCAACCAGGTCTCCCCAGCTAGCATTGCCTCTACAGATAGTCCAGGCCCCACAGTTAGCCTAGCCCCCGCAGCTCACAGACCTCTGAGAGCTAGCAAGGCTCAGAGGTCTAGCGAGGCTAGTACTGCTAACAAGGCCTCCACAGCTGGTCCGGCTTCAACGCCCAGCTCAGCCTCTACGCCTGGTCCGGCTGCATCGCCGGCTGCCACCGCTCCCCTTCCGGCCTCCACAGCTGGTCCAGCTTCAACGCCCAGCTCAGCCCCTATGCCTGGTCCGGCTGCAACGCCGGCTGCCACCGCTCCCCTTCTGGCCTCCACAGCTGGTCCGGCTTCAACGCCCAGCTCAGCCTCTACGCCTGGTCTGGCTGCAATGCCGGCTGCCACCGCTCCCCTTCCGGCCTCCACAACCGGTCCGGCCTCCACGCCCAGCCCAGCCTCTATGCCTAATCCGGCTGCTATGCCGGTTCCTGGCTCCTCTACTGGTCCTGGCTTCCCCTCTGGTCCAGCCCTACGCCGTGATCGGCGCCCTGGTCCTCGCCGTGGTCCTCACCGTGGTCTTCGCCGTGGTCTTTGCCGTGGTCTTCGCCGTGGTCTACACTGGGTCCTACTCCGGGGGTCGTCGCCGTCGCACCTCCGTGCCGGCTCTCCTGATCTGGTCCCTGGTCCGGCGGCTGGAGGGTCCCTCGTCCGGGATCCTGCTCCGGGGTCCTTACCCTTGTCCCTTGGCTCCAGGTCCCCTGACCGGCTCCCTGTTTCCCTCCCCGCCTCTGTCCTTGTCCCCACCCCCCTTCGTCGGGCCTCTGTTCCCGGGTCCAACCCCCCGCTCCGGGCCTCTGCACCCATCCCCACCCCCCCTCTCCGGGCCTCTGCACCCATTTTCAGCCCCCCTGGCTGCTATGCCCCTCCTGGGTTGTTTTCTCGGGCTCCCGGACCCAATTTTCCGGGTCCCCTCCCTCAGCCTTTTTCAGGGTCTCAGGCGTCTGGAAGCCGCCCGTTCGGGGGGACATACTGTAACAATTCCAGGGAGGACAATGTAAACAGTGGCCACAATGTAAACAGTGGTCACAATGGGAACAGTGGTCTCCTACCTGGTCTCCTACCTCCCTCTAGTGGCCACCATCAGATGGTTCAGATGGTGCAGGCCATCATCACACCTGTGTTGACTATTTTGATTAATATAATTAATGTGATTTCATGGTGTGTGTTATTGAATGTCCCTTCCCTTGTGTGATGTGGTTCCCCTGTCTGCTTGTGGTTTTGCATATGCTTTTGTGTTTAGTTGGTTTGTTGTGCTTTAGACTGGCCTGGCCAGGTGTGGCCAATTGTAATTAGTCTGTGTATATATGTGTGTTCGGTCTTCTCCTCTGTGTGGCGTCATACCTCCGTTTTCTCTTGTTCCTGTCGACGCCTCCTTACCCTGTAGTGTTGTTGTCTAAGTTAGTGTTCGATAAGTATTTTGTTTTGTTGCCTTTTCTTTTCGTGTTCACTGTTTCGTTGTTCCTCAGTGCCAGATAGGCTGCGCCTGTTTTGTTCTTTTGTAAAAGCAGTTTCATTGTTCCCCAGTGCCAGCTAGGCTGCGCCTGTTTTGTTGTTTTGTAACGTGCCCTTGTTTACCGGCCTGCTCTTCAATACAAATCATTATTTTCTACTCCCTCGTCTCTGCCTCCTCTCTCATCATCATTGTCCTGCAACATTGGGTTCTACTCTCCTTCCCTCACTACCCCCATCCCTAACAGGTGACTGTCACTCAAAGAGCTTTGCAAGTATGGGCGGAGCCCAGTCAAAAACAGCTTGGAATCTTGAAGTGGAAAAATGCTGCTTTAGAGTACTTGATTACAAATACAAAACAATGATTAAAAAAAAGAAAAACTTACAGATGTGTTCCATAGACTCACAGGAATTGTGTAAAATTGCCCAAATAGTGAAATAAATAGTAAGATAGTTCCCCTTTAAGGTTAGGTGCACCTCACCATTCAACTAGGTCAGAGGTCAACAACCTTTACTATCAAAAGAGCCACTTTTCCCCCCTCCCACAAAATAAAATGCTCAGGGAGCCGCACAACCTATTTACCCTTAAAATGAAGATAACACAGTGTATAACGTTTTATATATCCCCAAGCATACCCCACATTTAGCATAAAATGCCTGACAATTGCATACCCAAAGTAATTTGCGATTTATTATACTGTATACTTATAGCACACAGTGTGTTGCATTAATGGAATTATAAAGCAACAAAAAGAAAAATGTTGAATTTATAAAAAAGGAAAACCTCAAACTCTTATGAAGAGGAGAAAAAAGACTGGCTGTGTAGACCTATTTTAAAATAAAACACAGAAGAGGAGACAAAACACTGGTGTCTGTAGACCGACTTTGAAATAAAACCCTGAACTATTCAGGTATATTTGAGTCCTTCCCTTATTTGTGGAACATTTATAAAATAAAAAGTAGTCCACTTTGAAAAAAGACTACCATGTGTAGACCTACTTTGAAATAAAACACAGAAAAGGAGAAAAAACACTCGCATCTGTAGACCTACTTTGAAATAAAACCATGAAGTATGCAGCTCTATTTGAGTCCTTCCCTTATTTGTGGAAAATCTATAAAATAAAAAGTAAATCTTTCGTTGTTCGCAAATTTCGCACCACCTATCAGGCATACAGGTAAGCCTGCATCGTTAGTCGTGAAAGCAAATTGATCTGTCCACGCTGAATTAAACCCTCTATTTTCCTCAGACTTTCCTTTTTTTGGATTTATCCATGGTTAGCTTACTGGGGGGTCGGAAACTCACTTGCAGACGAGAAAAAAAAAGAGAAAAAAAAAGTAATTAAAAAAAAAGTAAAAAAAAAAAAACGCAGCGGTTGCCGACCCCTGAACTAGGTGGTTGGGATCCATATGAGAGAGACAGGTTACGTATCAATATAAATCTTCTTTACGCTTATTTTTTCACTGTAACCATTTGGGAAAATAACAACTCAACACTAAGAGAGTGACACGTTCAGCCGAACGCACAATTGGAGGGGGGCTTCCCACCCTCCAGAACATTTACAACAAGCGGTGCAAGGGGAAGGCTGAGAGAATTATTAAGGACTCGAGCCACCCGAACAACTGCCTCTTTGAACTGCTGCGGTCAGGCAAGCGATACCGGAGTCTTAAGGCGAGCACAGAAAGACTCAGAAGAAGCTTCTATCCCCAGGCCATCAGGCTGCTAAACGAACAATAAACACTATGCAACAACCATCAAATGCACACAGCACACACACCCACACGCACACACTCACTTAAACAAACAACACACTGCAGCACCCACTCTCCACACTTTAGATCACACAAACACACTTTATATTTATTGATAAAGGATTTGCACTACAACTCGTACACCTACTGTAAATTGTACCTAAATTGCACCTCATCCCATTTCTGCCTTGCACTATATAGTATTGTATATTAGTACACTGCACAGTATTGTATATTATATGGTAACTCAGTTACGTCTATTCTACATCGAACATTGTACATATGTCTATACTGAACACTGTGACCTCATTTTTTTTTTACTTCTAATTTACATGCTATACTATGTTATTTTATTTCATACTTATCTTGTCTTGCACAGTCTCTGGAGCGTAACAGTAAGAAGCATTTTGTATAAAAGTATTCTGTACTTCTGTATGACAACTATTAAAGAAACTTGAAACTTGAACTTGAAACTAATCTACACAAAACACAGTCCAGGGAATTTGTCAATTGGGGGTTAAGTCAAACTCAGAAGGGAATATAAGTGTGTTAATAAAGGTGTGTCAGTGAATTGGGGATATAGATGAACAGTGCTTTTCTCTGGCCGCAGTTTATCCGAACACCCTGGCCTGCCCTACGCTTCATTGTTATTCCTTGAAGATTAGGTTCCTGGGCCCTCATTTATCAACAATGCTTAGAAAGTGTTCTATTTTCGTTCTTAAGCACAGAATTTAGAATGTCTCTATGCACAGAAAAATCGGGATTTATCACACGTGCTATTGCGTACACAGTGAGAGAAAATGGTGGTTTTTTCAATGTATATTTGGTTTATAAACTGCTTTAAGAGGGTAATATCATTATCATCACGGGATGATATTGACGGTGGAGAAGAAGCGGTTTCACAGGCACAGGCCTCGAGGAGGGTGTTTGTTTTGAATTCCGAGCTGAAGACACAACACTGATAGCGAGTGTCTCCCAGAGCGAGGGAGAGCGGTTCATCTTAATGAAACAGTAGAAACTGCATTTTAATGTGTGAAAGGTTAGCAGTTGTCATGACAGCATGTCGCATGACAACCAGAAGGCGGGGCCGTCTTTGCTACGACGAAGATCTATAAGTCGAACAGTGTTTCCGGGTGTAGGGCAGACTAAAAATCTGACTGAGACTAAGAGGGAAGAAACCAGAAGAGACTCTCTCTCCTCTCATCACGAAGGGGGGGGGGAGGAAGAATGACACATCATCATTAGCTTCGGCTAACGCGAGGAGGGTTTTAGGCTAAAGACCAGGCCTGACCAGTGGATTGAATAGCAAAAGGACAATAGACTGAACACACCGAAAGATCATTAGAATAGACTCTTCAAGGACAATACAATCTGTTAACATCTGAGCTGAGGTTTCTGTTTATAGCAATAAACAACGCTTCTCCTCGTAAGGTATTTCACGTTGTCGAAGTGTCGAATTCTTACAGAGGTGGAGAATTATTATGGTTTGCGGATTGTACTAACGGGGAGAGATAAGGATCTTATCAGCCAGTGTCGGAGACGTCAGGACCATTAAAATGACAACGCAGAGGAATTGGATGGAGAGCCAAACAGATGAAGACGTGATGCTGGCCAGATTGATCAGGATCTAACAACAGGTTCTACGCACACTCCGTGTTGATAAATACCATTTGTTCTACGCTCCGCACTCGTGCACGATTTTAAGTATTTGCATATAGAACCGCCCCTAATTAACCATATACGGTAATGAAACACCCCCATGAAATGTGGAAAAGTGGACTAAGCCGAGCGAAGCGTGTTATGGGAGAAATACACGACAGTCTGACAGGCATGTACACGTACGGTGATGTCGGATATGATATCTATTAACTTCCTAAAGACCATTGCTGCCTGGGCAGCGCAAACACTAATAAAGACCGTTAACCACTGTTTGCCATTGGTGTCATTAATAACTATGCTGGAATATGACTGCGTTTTCTTCGTTTCGTTAGATTAATACCCAGGGATTAAAGTTCTCTGTCAATTTGATTCCAAATCGCGACGGATTTTCCGTAAATTTTCTACCTGCATATGATTTGTAGAGGCATACAATCTATTTTGATGTCGGTATTAGGTAGCCTATATAAACAATACGAGAGCATATACAAGAACAATGAATCTCACTGCCATGTAGCCTACGCCATGTGTAGCCTGCCTATATGTGATCAATACAAACTTGAACTTGAATTCCATCATGTCTGTGTGCGGGAGCTCACAAGGCTGTTGTCACAATGGAAATAAAAACGTGCACTGAAAAGTTACAGTATGTAGTTGGTTGATTATTTGTATGACAGTCAGTAAACCCTTGCAAAAAGTATCCGTTTTATTTAATGAATTGAAAACATGCAGCATTGCCTTCCTCCCGGCATGCAGCAACGACATGTATCAGGCAAATGCGCATCGCAACATTGACTGAGTGGAATCCCTTTCTATTCACATAACTGCATTTGTGATGGAGCTTTGACAGCTACATGGGTGGTACAGTAACAGTCTATTGCTCGATCCATCTCCAATATCACGATGGACCGTGCCGTGGCCAAAGACCCGAGGGTGGAGAGGACTTGAATGTGCATGGGGATGGCATTTGTGTGATTTGTTCCACGCTCCAATTTCGGTCTCAAATTGCGGTACAAATGAAGGAGGTGTCTCGGGTATAGCGGACTCTAGTTAATATTATGTTCTCTCTGCAATTAGACTGCCCCTCATTCATTCATTCCTATCTGCTATCTCTGAAAACAGTTCCCCGCGGAGCGCAGTCAGTGCACCCCATAGTATTCCGATAACCCTATGTATAAACCATGCTGCATTAATTCGGAAAGAAAGACATATTCCAAATGCTATATTTATAGGGTATGACAATAATTACACTACTGTCGCTATTTTACAATGAACTATAATGAATTACGGGTCATACAGAACACACCAGTGTTGAAACTAATGCACGGAAGCTTATTTCCGCGTTGCAATATTCATATTCTACCGCTGGGCGCCAGGTACGAATGCTCTGAGCTGTGCGTAAATATACGCACAAAGTCAAGCACACGTTCAAATTGATAAGTCACACACTTTGCTTAGAAATGATCGTACGCACGGGTTACGCACATATCTGTGTGTACGCACCATTGATAAATGAGGGCCCCCGTGATCTCATGGGTTGGAATATAGGTAGTAGGATTACAGGCTTCTGCCCTCTTACACTATTTACATTATACTCATTTGTGACCTGGGTTATACTGTTAGATACGCATTCAGTAGCGAGCATACAGTAGCATAGTGGCGGACATCTGTGCTCTACTGAGCACACTCTCTAGTTGACATATGGATTGTATTCAAGTCCAGTCCCTGAGGATTTGAAGACAATATAAATCACTATCCTCCTGCCACTGGAAGTAAAAAAATACAGGTGCAATTATTTTACTTTTTCCTGTCCAGCATTTACTACCGAAATCAATGGAGAAATCAGACAGGAAAAAGGCTGACATTGCTCCTATCTGTACATTCACTCGTAGTGAGGAGGGCATAGACAGCCTTAAGTTCAGAGGGCCCGTTTCAAGATCAAATATGGGGCCCTTATCTTATATTAACAATGATGCATTATATTCTACCTCACCCAGAATCACAGGAAGTAAAAGAAGAAAATATAATGTTTTAGGAAAATGTGCACATAAGGCGGGAAGCTATAGCCACTGTGCCAAACTCACCACGATGCAGCTCAACTAGTCCCTAGAGATTTACATGACTTGGTTTATGTCAAGAGCAAGGTTTATTCTACAAGGAGAAAGACTTTGTCAGTAAACATCTTTCTGTGATGTGCCTTTTCAAGCATTTCCACCGTGCATCAGTCATCCACACAGTGTCAATCCGGGGCCCTGATATAGTGAGGTTCCAGCACCATGGATAGCACCACTACAAATCTAATTTAAACCTCTTCAATATTGGCTCTCCACATAATTACATATACCACATCGATCACACCATACCAAAATACCATCTATAGTAATTAACCATTGCGCTCTCCGTGGTGCTGAAGTACAGGCCACAGTGACAGCTGAAGCCTGACACTTTACATTTAGCCCGCATATCATCCAAATAAATGTTCAACCTTGCCTATAGGGCGACAGCCAGTACAGTAGCCTGTTTTCTACTCGACATTGTGTTAATAATAATACCATTCACAAGATGAGAACGGCCCCGTTGCGCGCGTGGAGGAGGGGCGCATGGGAATCCCGGGCACTGAAGGGTTACAGATATATCGCGTTGCTGATATCGCCCCGTCCGTGTGGAAGAGAGGACGTGAGGGTGGAGGAGAGGGGCAATGCATGAAACGAGCGCCGTTCTTCTGCGGGATTAAAACATTCCCTTGATTTTTTTCTCTCTCTCCTTCCTGAAAGCGAGATGAGAGCGAACGACGTTTTCCCCTGCGTGTTCTCCTCCCGGGTGATGATGATGATGATGATGATGTACAGTACAGGACCAGACAGACTCCTCAGCGAATCAGAGGCAATGTCATCGCGACCGAGGAGCTCGAAGAAGCGCGTCTCGCCGCCGCACACGATTGTTCAAGTACAGTAGAACTGCCTAGAATTCCGGTTGATTCGGACCGCACTCAGTTGTGCACTCAGTTGGTTAACGTTTTCCTGTTTTTGTTCGAAAATAAACGGCGATTTCTCCAGGAGCTCATCCCCAGTCAAACAGCCGAAGAACTAAACGTGCAATAGTCGGCATGCATACGCCCCGAGTCGCGTCGGTCGATTGCAAAGGGATCATCATTGCGTATAGCCCTGACAGCGGACATTTAGGCCCATAGAAGGGGGTAGGAGGACGAGACTAGATCACTCTGCTTCCAGAACGAGCAGACTCCGAAGAGACCTGTCAACACCGAGGCTGATGCTGATGCTGAGGCGGCACGGTGGGACATCAGCGAGTCTTTGAAATAAGCATTGAGCTGTTGGACGGACTGCATCGGCCTCTAAAGGAACCAGAGGAGAGACACTTTTTTTTATTAATTTTTTTGAAAACCAGACGATATGGGACAGCTTGTCATTTGTATGTTATTATCACCAGGCGGTTCTTCAACGTGACACTGGTCGCAGTCCGCGCGCTTTGACTCAAGAGTGAGTGAGTGAGTGAGTGAACTGGTGCTGCTGCTGTGCAGGTCGGGTGTGTGAACCGGACCGCTGGGTGGATGCCGCAGCGCTGTTCGGGTTCAAACGGAAACAAGTGAAGGGTCGACGGGGTGTTTAGGAGGGGGGAATCCCTCACCACCAGGAACCCCACTGCGCTCTATAACGCCATGGATGACTCGGGGATAATTCGGCGCCGGAGGCTGCAGGTGAGATGGTTCGAGCAGGCTATTACTGTTGGCATATTATCATATTTAATAAGGTGCATAATGTGAAAAGTGCCACCCCCCAGGTCGTAACCTTATATAGAGTTGGCTTCCTATCGTGTTGATAGCCTATAGGGCACACAGGCTACTCATATAATTTGCAGAAGTATATTGCATGTGTATAATAGTATAAGTTATAATGCAGAAGCCACGCCAAACGGGAACCTTTCATTTCATTGAGCAGATTCATCCTGCAGAGTAAAAGGCAATAGCTCAGAGTAAAGGCGATGGAAATCAATGTATACCTATAATGCACGTATACATATGGGTCTATTATACAGTGAGTATCCTGTTGGACTGAACGCTGATGGACATGCTGATATGACGTGTGCATATACCGTGGCGCCCGCAGAGGCTATACGTGTTCATCCATTATGAAGCAGCCTGGTTAACCACGGGTCACCCCTCCCTCCCCTCCCCTCCCCTCCCCTCCCCGCCGTGCTGTGTGATTCAGTCAAGTGAAGTGAGCAGGGCTATAGAGCGGCCCGCAGGCCAGGCAGAGTGCCTCGAGGCTCGTTATACCAGGGCAAGGCCAGGGCAACATGGGAGGAGGAGGAGGAGGAGGGGGGGGGGGGGAGGGGGAGATACATGGAAGGGAGAGTTCCCATTTCTTATAGTACAGGTGTCTCCTCCCCAAAATGAGTTATGGATTTGAGTTCATGAAGGCCTATACTGGTAAACTGAACCTCTTTACTTTGAATTAGAGAGAAGACAGAGAGATGGAATAAAGTGTTTAGCCGTCTGTCACTGGGATGTATGATGACGAGCACCATGGAGGAATGAATCATGATGAAGTCATATTCACAAAGTCACCACTGTTTGTGTGATTGTTTGTGTGATTGTGTGATTGTGTGTGTGTGTGTGTGTAGGTGTGTGTGTGTGTGTGTGTGTGTGTGTGTGTGTGATTATGTGTGTGATTATGTGTGAGAGAGTGAGAGACAAAGAGCGATCGGGTGTATTCTACTGGCCTAAGGACGTGTAGGGGTGTGTGTGTGTGTGTGTATGTGTATGTCGTGTATGTGTGTGTGTATGTGTGTGTGTGTGTGTGTGTGTATGGGCGAGAGACAAAGAGAGAGAGAGACAGAGTATTCTTCTACAGTTTTAGGGACGGTAGGGATGTTTGTGTGTGTGTGTGTGTGTGTGTGTGTGTGTGTGTGTGTGTGTGTGTGTGTGTGTGTGTGTGTGTGTGTGTGTGTGTGTGTGTGTGTATGTGTAAGAGTGAGTGAGTGTGTTTGTTAACATGCATCCTTGTGTGTGTGCGTGTGTGTGTGTGTGTGTCCATTAGGTGTGTATGCCTTATATAGTTTGAGGTACTGTAAGTCTGCATTCATCCAGTCAACAGTGGAGTTTTATGGCCATGCATGCGTTTGCATAAAATGTGTGTGTGTGTGCGCGTGTGCCTGTAAATGTGTCTGTTGATTGCGTGTGATTGCCTTGGGCGCCTTTCCCGTTATCCATTCCAACTGTCTCCTCTCTCCCTAGAGGCTCGTCAACCCAGCTGCTACACACACACACACACACACACACACACACACACACACACACACACACACACACACACACACACACACACACACACACACACACACACACACACACACACACACACACACACACAGTCACTCCCACAGTCACTCTCTCTGCCATTGAAGTGTTGAACCCCCCCTTTCAGTGAGCATCTTTCTCTCAGTGGCGCCATATGGGGACACACCCAGATCCCCTGCAGTGGGGGTCAGGGGGTCACACCCATGATGCATTGCTTCAACATGACTAACATGAAATGAACATCTTTGTGTCTGCTCCACTTTGTGACTCCTCAGCCCCCCCCCCCCCCACACTGTCTCCTGCCCTGTCACTCATATTTGATCACAATGACATTCTGAGGAGCACACAGATGGAAAAAGAATGAAAGACTTGGTTGAATACGGCGGCAGTAACAATGATAATGCTATATCGATAGGAAAACTCATAAAAAAAAGAGTTATAACCCTTTCACTACCACACTACCAAAGGGTTAACCCTTTCACTGCGACAATACAGAAGGTTAACCCTTTCACAACCACAAGGTTAACTGTCTGTAACTGTGTGGTAGTGAAAGGGTTAACCTTCTGTAGTGTGGTAGTGAAAGGGTTAAAGGCACTACTAGGAGGGTTTTGACATCAATATATCATTGTAAATTCAATGTTCTTGGCAGGATTACTGCAGAAACATGTTGAGACTAATGAGAATGAAAGACAATTGCAGAGTCGGCGATGATATCCTCTGTTTTCTATTGATATTGTGTGCGACGGACCAGGTCGGATCCACAGGAGTTCGGTTGAAGGCATTACATTGGAAGCCTTTCTACACTAAACTTGCTTCATCAACAAAAATATCTTGATGTTCACGGTTAGCAAGGGCTGTTCACCCTCTCTTCTCTTCATCTAAACCAATCCCACGCTAGGGGGCATGAACAAACGCTAGGGGGCGTGAGCAAATGCTAGGGGGCGTGAACAAACAGCAAAACAGGAAGCGACGCGGTTTATGGGAAATGTGGTGATATCCTGAGAATTATAGGCTACCAATTGTTTTGGCAATGGTCTCATTTGTTTACTGTAATTATACTAAGGTACCACAACCATTCTGACAATGACATATTTTATTAAAATCTTTTGCAGTATAGCTTTAAACAGCAACAATGAAGATACGTGTCATATCTCGCTGATTAACATATATATTTTCATAGAGTAACTACAGTCAGGTCACTGTAATTATGAGGGCCAGCTAGTAGTGATGATAGTATCACAAATAACCAAATATTAAGCTTGTCTGAACATTCACGAGTTAAGGTGTGATGTACTTATCGGAAAAGTAAACAGACTATCTTTCCCAAAAAGTTGGTGTGTTCCTTTAAGAGAAAATAATGCAAGCGTCACTGCGTCAGCAGCACTGGGTTAGTTTCCTCCATCTTTGGGCAGAGATGTTTTGACATTGAAGCATTCTCCGTGTGGAGGAGTGAGGTGACAGACTGGGGGGATAGAGAGCCAGGCTGTTGTTACCTGTGCTGCGCTCCTCCTGTCATCCAGCTCATAGCTCCTCTCCCGGGCCCCACAGGCCCCCACAGCACGCTCCATCACAATCAGTCAGTCACCGGCCCAGATGATGAGTGGCTTGGAGCCTTCCTCCTGGCACTATGACATTCCTTGATTGATCCCTGTTGTTCGTCCCCCAGCCCCACATTCTCACTATTATTCTGTACGGCGTCTACAAAACGAGATGGCCAGCCAGCCAGCCAACCGGCCGGGCCGTGCCGTGCTGTGCTGGGCGGCGTTTGCGCTTTAGGCAAACAGCCCAGCTAATGCCATTTCATTATAATGGGCGGTCGTTTTTCCTCTGGCGCAGACAGGAGGAACCGAAAGCCATGACGTCAGCGAGCCATTTATAGTGGAGCTGTTTCTCATATCTTGGGGCTGTGTGTGGCAGGGGCCCGTGTCAGCAGTCCTCCCCAGGCTCTGATACTGTATCCTGCCTTCTTCCTCTTGTCTGTCAGCCCCCTGGCCGGCTGGATGGATGGATGACTGGCTGACTGCCTGGTTAACTAACTGACAGGCTGGCTGATAGACTGGCTAGTTGACTGGCTGGTAGTCTGGATGGATACAGTATATATATATATATATATATATATATATATATATATATATATATATATATATATATATAGAGAGAGAGAGAGAGAGAGAGAGAGAGAGAGAGAGAGAGAGAGAGAGAGAGAGAGAGATACTTTGACTTTTGATATTCTTTAACACATCTCAACAAAATAAAATGCCAATAGAGACAAAAAAACTCACGGCATCTTCATAAAACCAACATTCACACACACACACACACACACACACACACACACACACACACACACACACACACACACACACACACACACACACACACACACACACACACACACACACACACACACACACACACACACACACACACACACACACACACACACACACACACACACACACACACACACACACACACACACACCCAATATATCCCAACATTTTCCTTCAGCGCACATAAACACAATTGACAGTCAAATGCAAACGCTCAGCCCCTCCTCCCCCACAGTACATAGTGAAGTCCCCAGTCCCCAGGCATTCTTGAACGCACCAACATCATGTCTCAGTGAAAAATACATAAACTCCAATCTAAGGCGTACAGAGATCATTCCCCTCAACATAGCCACTGATTCCATAGGACCAACGCCCCTGATCATTATTCCTGCGGGTTAGCCAAATGGCTAACTTAGCCTGACCATATAAAATTCAGTAGTACACTTACAGCCTTATTACGCACTGAATACATATGCCTAAGGATGAAACTCCCCACACAGAAAATCTCCCCAGTTTCACACACAACCCCTTGAGGAAACACAACACATTGTTGACTCTTTGGCATTGTAGGAAAACATGGGTAACGGTTAGTTGCCAAAGCCCCATGAGCTATCCTCCACTGTAGGTCCCCTGACCTCTTAGGAAGTGGCTGCTTGTAAAAAAAAACTCCACCTGAAGCTTGCAGTGCTGCCATCACCCAGCACCCCCTGCCACTGATGCTGACTGACGTCCTGCAGGGACCTGATGTCCCTGACCTTCATGCAGATATACAGAGCCTTGCCACATGCCAGGCTAAACTGCCCCAAGCTGGGGGTGGTGAAGGACAATAATACGGTTGCCCCCCGGTTAAAGATGCCCTCTGCCGAAGATGATGATGAAGAACAATAATACGGTTCATCATCATCTTCGGTAGGGGGCATCGTTATAATGGCATCAGCCCAATTTTCATTATTAATCCTCAATCCTCCTTCATCTCATTCCACTCCTGTGTGTGAAAAGTTGAATGAGGAGAGAGAGAGAGAGAGAGAGAGAGAGAGAGAGGAGAGAGAGAGAGAGAGAGAGAGAGAGAGAGAGAGAGGAGAGAGAGAGAGAGAGAGAGAGAGAGAGAGAGAGAGAGAGAGAGAGAGAGAGAGAAGAGATGACTGGGGGACTGGCTGACTATATGGATGACCTGCTAGCTGGCTTTAGAGGCATCCTAGCATCCTGGCTAGTCCATCTCATTATCAGAGGCTTACTGGCAGGAAGCAGTCAGCTGATTGGTTGAGATGATTAAAGACTCAGAGGCTCACCTGTCAACCTCTGCACCATGCTGTCCCTCTTATTGCTTTTATCGTAGATATTGAGGGCAGTTTTTACTTTTTACACGTTCCCTGCAGGAGGCAGGAACATTCAAATGCATTCTTTACACAACGACTGTCTAACTGACATAAGGGTTATAGGGTTGGGTTCCATTAGTCTGTTTTAGAACTGGAACAACCAAAGATTTATAAAATACCCACTTTTGTTAATGTGGCACTTCACCCAAAAATACAATGCTGATTTATTTTGCACATAATCTCACACACATCCAAAAGCTAGCTTTGCACACATTCATTTTGTTTGACCATTTATTGAGAGTAAAGGAGTTTGAATATGGCCCCCTGTGATGTCATGGGGACATTAAATCCGTGTGTTAATTACAGCTAAATTAAATGATAAAGCAGCAGTCCCTATGAGACAAGGTATCATTTCACAGAGCTGTTATTAGTACAGCTTGAACTGTGTGTGACGTTCATATTTTGAGGATAAATCCTCTACAAATGCACACACATCATCCATCCATTTAAACACTCCTCTTTCTCTGCACATTTTGCCAGAGGTTGAATGATTATACGAACATTGCATCCGACAGGACAGTGAGACAGCAGGCAAGTTTAAAACTAGGTTAGTGGTGATGTTGTCAAGGTGAATGTGGTTTGACAGAAGTAGGCCACGTGCAGGTTTGGTGATAGAAAAAACGCCCACCGTTAATCTTTCACTACTTCCTGTAATCACCAGTCAAATGTTTCTACCCCCCAAAGCAATTACAAGACCACGGCACAACCACCCTCCAGCGAGAGCAGCTTGGAATATTCATAGACCTGTGATGTACACACACACACACACACACACAACACACACACACACACACACACACACACACACACACACACACACACACACACACACACACACACACACACACACACACACACACACACACACACACACACACACACACACACACACACACACACACACACACACACACACACACACACACACACACTCTCTCTCTCTCTCTCTTTCATGCATACACTCATGCATGCTCACACACCCTCTCATGCATACGTACAAACACACACACACACACACCTACGCATGCAGACACACTCACACACACACACACACACACACACACACACACACACACACACACACACACACACACACACACACACACACACACACACACACACACACACACACACACACACACACACACAATCACGTTGGTGCGACAGAAACAAAGGATGAAACAGGCACCTCCCAGTCCCCTCCCAGCTGTAGAGCCAAAGCCTTTTTGGAAATCAATAACAACTAAAAAGGGTCTCAAATGGCCCTAAGAGAAAGCCCTTTTTCTCGTAAGTCTGTTGGTGAATGAGACCCAATGATTATTGGTATTTGACACTACTGGATGTAATTTATATGGAAATCTACTAGGACGTGCCTCCAGCAGCGAGACTCATGGAGCTTCAAACCTGGCTGTTCCACAGTCTAGACTGACCAAACCTGGCTGTTCCACAGTCTAGACTGACCAAACCTGGCTGTTACACAGTCTAGACTGACCAAACCTGGCTGTTCCACAGTCTAGAGACTGACCAAACCTGGCTGTTACACCGTCTAGACTGACCAAACCTGGCTGTTCCACCGTCTAGACTGACCAAACCTGGCTGTTCCACAGTCTAGACTGACCAAACCTGGCTGTTACACCGTCTAGACTGACCAAACCTGGCTGTTACACAGTCTAGACTGACCAAACCTGGCTGTTACACAGTCTAGACTGACCAAACCTGGCTGTTCCACAGTCTAGAGACTGACCAAACCTGGCTGTTCCACCGTCTAGACTGACCAAACCTGGCTGTTACACCGTCTAGACTGACCAAACCTGGCTGTTACACCGTCTAGACTGACCAAACCTGGCTGTTCCACAGTCTAGACTGACCAAACCTGGCTGTTCCACCGTCTAGACTGACCAAACCTGGCTGTTCCACAGTCTAGAGACTGACCAAACCTGGCTGTTCCACCGTCTAGACCAGACCTGGGCATTGTACGGCCCGCGGGCCGGATCCGGCCCGCGGGATGATTCTGACCGGCCCGCGAAAGATTACACGATAATAAAAAAAAAATAAAAAAAAATAAAAAAAATATATTTTTTTAATATTTTTTTTTATTTTATTTTTTTAACTTTTTTTTCATGTCAACGTTCACACGCACAGTATACGCTTAGGAGACATGCTCAGAAGATGTTGGTTCTCTTTGGATCCACCTATATGTGAACAGACATTCTCAGTCATGACGTTTACCAAGTCCAGGTACAGATCCTCTCTCACTGATGAACATCTGGCAGCTGTGCTTCACATCTCCACCTCAGACATGCAACCTGACTTTGATGGACTTGTTAAAGCTCAACAGAGACTGGATTTCTCACACTGAATGAAAAAAAAGAACTGAAGAACACTAAAATGTGGAAATATAACAAGTGAAATGGGACCCTTGATCTTTTTTTTTCTTTTTTTTGCACAGTTCTGAAAACATAAAATGTTTAATATAGGCATGTAAAGTAAAAAAGGCTACAAAACTGGGACACTTTTCTTTACACAGTTCAGTGACATGTCTTGTTTATTTTTGCTATAAGATGATGTGATGTCTTTAGAAAGCTAAGAAAATCCTTGTTTCAATAGTATATGAAACTCAAAATTCCCTTTGTTATTAATGTTTCACATTTTGTTTATCATTTTGGAAATAAATTCTATTTGAATAAATGATATTTTTTAAAGCTATAACCTCACCTTTTAATTGCAAATAATAACATACACTCTTACCAGGGGTCAAAACAATGCCATTTACTGCTTTTTATATAGAAATAAAATGTATATTATGCATAATTGAGTTTGGAATTTTGGCCCGGCCCCCCAACATATTTTCAGTTGCTCATTCGGCCCCCCGGGAAAAATAATTGCCCACCCCTGGTCTAGACTGACCAAACCTGGCTGTTCCACAGTCTAGAGACTGACCAAACCTGGCTGTTCCACCGTCTAGACTGACCAAACCTGGCTGTTACACCGTCTAGACTGACCAAACCTGGCTGTTCCACAGTCTAGACTGACCAAACCTGGCTGTTACACCGTCTAGACTGACCAAACCTGGCTGTTCCACAGTCTAGAGACTGACAAACCTGGCTGTTACACCGTCTAGACTGACCAAACCTGGCTGTTCCACAGTCTAGACTGACCAAACCTGGCTGTTACACCGTCTAGACTGACCAAACCTGGCTGTTCCACCGTCTAGACTGACCAAACCTGGCTGTTCCACCGTCTAGACTGACCAAACCTGGCTGTTCCACAGTCTAGACTGACCAAACCTGGCTGTTCCACCGTCTAGACTGACCAAACCTGGCTGTTCCACAGTCTAGACTGACCAAACCTGGCTGTTACACCGTCTAGACCTAGACTGACCAAACCTGGCTGTTCCACAGTCTAGAGACTGACCAAACCTGGCTGTTACACCGTCTAGACTGACCAAACCTGGCTGTTACACCGTCTAGAGTAGACTGACCAAACCTGGCTGTTCCACAGTCTAGACTGACCAAACCTGGCTGTTCCACGTCTAGACTGACCAAACCTGGCTGTTCCACAGTCTAGAGACTGACCAAACCTGGCTGTTCCACAGTCTAGACTGACCAAACCTGGCTGTTCCACCGTCTAGACCAGGGGTCTCAAACTCGCGGCCCGCGGGATGATATTTTGCGGCCCCCTACTGGACATCAAAGTGTAGTGTTAATGCGGCCCGCGCGCAACTGTTTGCCGAGTCGTTGCGCGAGAGTTGGACGTTTTATTTATTTGATCACTTGTAGGCTACCATAGTCGACTGCAATTCAAAGGTGAATGGACGGAAAAATATGCGTTCATCCTGAGTCCCAGCCAGGGGCGTAGCTGGAGATTCTGGGCCCCATGAAAGAATCAATTTGTGGGCCCCCAATCTATTAAAGAATGTGGGGCCCCCAATCTATAAAAAAATGTGGGGCATTTATTTATT
>NC_140178.1:89066306-89104703 GCF_963971535.1 Notolepis coatsorum | reverse complement strand
CCAAACCTGGCTGTTCCACAGTCTAGACTGACCAAACCTGGCTGTTCCACCGTCTAGACTGACCAAACCTGGCTGTTACACAGTCTAGACTGACCAAACCTGGCTGTTACACCGTCTAGACTGACCAAACCTGGCTGTTACACCGTCTAGACTGACCAAACCTGGCTGTTACACCGTCTAGACTGACCAAACCTGGCTGTTACACCGTCTAGACTGACCAAACCTGGCTGTTACACCGTCTAGAGACTGACCAAACCTGGCTGTTCCACCGTCTAGACTGACCAAACCTGGCTGTTCCACCGTCTAGACTGACCAAACCTGGCTGTTCCACAGTCTAGAGACTGACCAAACCTGGCTGTTACACCGTCTAGACTGACCAAACCTGGCTGTTCCACAGTCTAGAGACTGACAAAACCTGGCTGTTACACCGTCTAGACTGACCAAACCTGGCTGTTCCACCGTCTAGACTGACCAAACCTGGCTGTTCCACCGTCTAGACTGACCAAACCTGGCTGTTCCACCATCTAGACTGACCAAACCTGGCTGTTCCACCGTCTAGACTGACCAACCTGGCTGTTACACAGTCTAGACTGACCAAACCTGGCTGTTCCACCGTCTAGACTGACCAAACCTGGCTGTTCCACCGTCTAGACTGACCAAACCTGGCTGTTACACAGTCTAGACTGACCAAACCTGGCTGTTACACCGTCTAGACTGACCAAACCTGGCTGTTACACAGTCTAGACTGACCAAACCTGGCTGTTACACCGTCTAGACTGACCAACCTGGCTGTTCCACCGTCTAGACTGACCAAACCTGGCTGTTCCACCATCTAGACTGACCAAACCTGGCTGTTACACCGTCTAGACTGACCAAACCTGGCTGTTCCACCGTCTAGACTGACCAAACCTGGCTGTTCCACAGTCTAGAGACTGACCAAACCTGGCTGTTCCACCGTCTAGACTGACCAAACCTGGCTGTTCCACAGTCTAGAGACTGACCAAACCTGGCTGTTCCACCGTCTAGACTGACCAAACCTGGCTGTTACACCGTCTAGACTGACCAAACCTGGCTGTTCCACAGTCTAGACTGACCAAACCTGGCTGTTACACCGTCTAGACTGACCAAACCTGGCTGTTCCACAGTCTAGAGACTGACAAAACCTGGCTGTTACACCGTCTAGACTGACCAAACCTGGCTGTTCCACAGTCTAGACTGACCAAACCTGGCTGTTACACCGTCTAGAGTAGACTGACCAAACCTGGCTGTTCCACAGTCTAGACTGACCAAACCTGGCTGTTCCACCGTCTAGACTGACCAAACCTGGCTGTTCCACAGTCTAGAGACTGACCAAACCTGGCTGTTCCACAGTCTAGACTGACCAAACCTGGCTGTTCCACCGTCTAGACCAGGGGTCTCAAACTCGCGGCCCGCGGGATGATATTTTGCGGCCCCCTACTGGACATCAAAGTGTAGTGTTAATGCGGCCCGCGCGCAACTGTTTGCCGAGTCGTTGCGCGAGAGTTGGACGTTTTATTTATTTGATCACTTGTAGGCTACCATAGTCGACTGCAATTCAAAGGTGAATGGACGGAAAAATATGCGTTCATCCTGAGTCCCAGCCAGGGGCGTAGCTGGAGATTCTGGGCCCCATGAAAGAATCAATTTGTGGGCCCCCAATCTATTAAAGAATGTGGGGCCCCCAATCTATAAAAAAATGTGGGGCATTTATTTATTGATGAAAACGCATAATATGGTTTTTACCTATTTTTTATAATACAGGCAATTATACTTTTGAGTCATCTACATTAACTTACTTTAGGATAATAATAAAACCATATTAATAAAAAGATAATAATAGTGTTCTCTGCCCCCCCCCCCAGTGCTGGGCCCTTGGAATCATCCTAACCCCCCCCCCCCCCCAGCTACTCCCCTGGTCCCAGCACCAAACCAATTATGTGACTATATGCCAAGAAACGGTAGCTATTTGAAAATAATGCAAACAAAAGCAAATCCCCCTCAGATCGCACAGCAACCAGAATAACTGAAATACTGGCTGGTGATTTGATAGAATAGCTTTGTGATAGAATAAAAAAAAATGCACAGTGCATTTCCATAGCTGTGGATGAGTCCACTGACACCACTGAGAAGCCTGAAGAATCGTTCATGTTCTGAAGAACTGTTCATGTTCTGAAATGTTATTGCTAAAGATTGAGAAGATTGGATCAGTTGTACTTTTTTTTTGAATACTTGAAACCCTTTTTTTGTGGAATATTTGATGCGGCCCAGCCTCACCCAGACTCTACCTCCAGTGGCCCCCAGGTAAATTGAGTTTGAGACCCCTGGTCTAGACTGACCAAACAGTAGCACGGTACTGTAGTTTGATGGTCATTTCAGTTTTACCATGGTACCGGCCATTGTATAAATGATTTACCATAGTACTGCCATGGTAAAAGTCATGTATCACCATGGTACCACTTTTGGACTTAAACAATACCATGGTAATAGTCCAAGTTAACCCATGATACCGATGGTAATGTTTTCTTTGATGATACCATGATTTTGTTTGGGTAGAAGCCCAATCTGACCTGAGGCTTCCAGGATCAATCTTTTAAATCATCTTTTAAATCATCTTTTAAATCACTTTATTATTAAACTCAGCAGGTCTCATGCACATTTAGCATCCTCTGAAATGGCAAGTTCAACCATGTACTTAAGCAACACGTTTGGCAACACCTCCTGTAATCACACTGTAGCAATTGAAACAGTATCGAGATTATAAACAATATACAATCATTTGTAACTAGTTATTGTAGAGGCTTTAAACGGGAAGATGGTAAATATGTTGGTGGAACAGTACAGCAGTAAAATGAATGACTGAATCCCAACAGTTCATGAGTCCAAATGATGCTCTCTCTCTCTCTCTCTCTCTCTCTCTCTCTCTCTCTCTCTCTCTCTCTCTCTCTCTCTCTCTCTCTCTCTCTCTCTCTCTCTCTCTCTCTCTCTCTCTCTCTCTCTCTCTCTCTCTCTCTCTCTCTCTCTCTCTCTGACCTTTTCACACAAGAGTGGAATGAGATGAGGGAGGTTCGAGGATTAATAATGAAAATTAGGCTGATGCCATTATGTAACGATGCCCCCTACCGAAGATGAGGATGAACCTTATCAAAGCTCTAGTCTTGGTTTCATCTGGGATAGGACCCTCTTCTGACGTGGTGTAGTCATCATTACATTCTCCTAATGTTCAGTCCCAGCATTCTGCTAGCTAATGTTCAGTCCCATCATTCTGCTAGCTAATATTCAGTCCATCATTCTGCTAGCTATTGTTCAATTCCAGCATTATGCTGGCTAATGTTCAGTCCATCATTCTGCTAGCTAATGTTCAGTCCCATCATTCTGCTAGCTAATATTCAGTCCATCATTCTGCTAGCTATTGTTCAATTCCAGCATTATGCTGGCTAATGTTCAGTCCCAGCATTCTGCTAGCTATTGTTCAATTCCAGCATTATGCTGGCTAATGTTCAGTCCCATCATTCTGCTAGCTAATGTTCAGTCCATCATTCTGCTAGCTAATGTTCAGTCCATCATTCTGCTGGCTAATGTTCAGTCCATCATTCTGCTGGCTAATGTTCAGTCCATCATTCTGCTACCTAATGTTCAGTCCATCATTCTGCTAGCTAATGTTCAGTCCCACCATCATTCTGCTAGCTAATGTTCAGTCCATCATTCTGCTAGCTAATGGTCAGTCCATCATTCTGCTAGCTAATGTTCAGTCCATCATTCTGCTAGCTAATGTTCAGTCCATCATTCTGCTAGCTAATGTTCAATCCCACCATCATTCTGCTAGCTAATGTTCAGTCCATCATTCTGCTAGCTATTAGTTCAGTCCATCATTCTGCTAGCTATTAGCTATAAATAATAATAAAAAAAAAAAGTATTCAAATTTTTTTTATTGCTAATTAAAATTAAATACATTTATTTATTATTTAAATGCCTATATATCATATTCGACGCAGACGGTAGGCTATATATAGCTAATTTTGTTATTAATCTTATTAAACTCACCTCCGGTTTTGGGGATATTAGCCTCCGGATTCTATTGCCCCCTTCCCTCTGGACAGTGTCCTGGCGATACTCCCCGTGTATTCTGTTATTATAACAAACCGACCCTCTGATTGATTCAGTTCTCAATAATAGTCGGGCCAGACTTGCTGAACAACTATATGTGACGTCCCCCTCTCCTCCATGTCTGATGGTGAAGCTCCTGTCAGTGGTAGATCCTGCATTCTACCTTTTGGGGATCATCTGAAACGGTGTTCTGCGAAATTCGACTATACCTGCTGGCAAGCATGGCGCACGCATTCGCATGACCCACAATCGTTCACACTACAATATCCTGCCACCTTGCTGACGAACGTCTTGTTGAGTCTTGTTGTTGATATATCTTAAACAATATCTTAAACATATGTTTTTCATTGCACCTTTTGAACTGTATATGCATGTAAATATTTGCATGTAATTGGCTTTGCAGCCGAATGTATTTGTAGATGATAAAATGTCGGTACACCTGTTGGAATTCGGAGTGAACTATAGGGTGACGTCACCCAGCTGTCCAAACATATAGGCGATTCGCGCTACGGCAGCAGTTCTCAGCAGAGTAGTAGAATTTCGCAGAACACCGGCTCGGACAGGTGACAGGCAGCGCGACTCGAGTGAGCCGCTCAGCAGCCTCGGCTGGAGATGCATCCTGCTGCAGGACCACAGCACCGATACTCTCAGGACCGTGACACTTTGCGGACCCACACTCTCCACTCAGCCATTGGGTGGGACGGTCACGTCACCCAAATCAGCCAATGGGAGCGAGGGTCTGGAGAGTGTGGGTCCGCAAAGTGTCGCGGTCCTAAATGTGTCGGTGCTGTGGTCCTGCAGATGGATACTATTGCTCGGCTGCGCAATGCATTGGTTTGTGACGTCGCCCGATTCTTTTATTTTAAATATAAGAGGGTATTGGAACGAGGCATTAAATTAACAACATTTAAAACATTTTTTAAATAATAATCTTTGTAAGATAAAAAATAAAAAATAAAAAATAAAAAATATAATTTTTTTTTTTTTTTTTTTTTTATCTTTGAATTGCAGGACATTGCTTTGTTGTTGCGGGACGCGGGACAAACGGCCCAATATCAGGAGGTGGTCACCCTAGGTATGGTGCATAATGTTGGTTAATGGAAAGGAAACTCCGTTTGTCGCCACCTTTCATTCAAGTTCAAGTTCAAGTTCTTTAATAGTTGTCATACAGAAGTACAGAATACTTTCATACAAAATGCTTCTTACTGTTACGCTCCAGAGACTGTGCTAGACAAGATAGTATCAAATAACATAATAACATAATATAGCATGAATTTAGAAGAAGAAAATGAGGTCACAGTGTTCGGTATAGACATATGTACAATGTTCTGAGTTACCATATAATATACAATACACAATACTATGCAGTGTACTAATGTACAGTACTATCTAGTGCAAAGCAGAAATGGGATGAGGTACAATTTTAGGTACAATTTACAGTAAGGTGTACGAGTTGTAGTGCAATCCTTCATCCATAAATATAAAGTGTGGGGAGTGGGTGCTACAGTGTGTTTGTTTAAAGTGGGTGTGTGCTATAAGTGTGTGGAGTGGGTGCTACAGTGTGTTTGTTTAAAGTGAGTGTGTGCGTGTGGATGTGTGTGCTATGTGCGTTTGGTGGTTGTTGTTGTGTAGTGTTCATTCATTGTTCGTTTAGCAGCCTGATGGCCTGGGGATAGAAGCTTCTTCTGAGTCTTTCTGTGCTCGCCTTGAGACTCCTGTATCGCTTGCCTGACCGCAGCAGTTCAAAGAGGCAGTTGTTCGGGTGACTGGAGTCTTTAATGATTCTCTTAGCCTTGCCCTTGCAACGCTTGTAGTAAATGTTCTGGAGGGTGGGGAGCCCCCCTCCAATTGTGCGTTCGGCTGAACGTGTCACTCTTTGTAGTCTGCTTTGGTCTTGTGCAGTGCTATTCCCAAACCAGGAGGTGATGTTGCCGGTCAAGATGCTCTCTATTGTACATGAGTAGAAGTTCTTAAGGATCTTCTGGCTGACTTGGAACTTCCTTAGGCGCCTGAGGAAGTAGAGGCGTTGTCGTGCCTTCTTCACAACACTGTTAATGTGTGTGGTCCATGTCAAGTCCTCGGATATGTAGGCTCCGAGGTACTTAAAGCTGTTGACTCTCTCAACCGGTGCCCCGTCGATGCTGAGGGGGCTGTAGTCCTTGACCCCCGACCTCCTGAAGTCCACAATCATCTCCTTTGTTTTGCTGACGTTCAGGGAGAGGCTGTTTTCCTGGCACCATCCCGCCAGGACCTTGACCTCTTCCAGGTAGGCCCTCTCGTCGTTGGCAGAGATCAGGCCCACCACCACTGTGTCGTCAGCAAATTTGACGATTGTATTGCTACTCCGCTGAGCCACACAGTCGTGTGTGTACAGGGAGTAGAGGAGGGGACTCAGAACACAGCCCTGGGGGGCCCCTATGTTGAGGGTGATGGATGAGGAGGTGCAGTTGCCTGCTCTCACCACCTGGGGTCTGCCAGTCAGGAAGTCCAAGACCCACTGGCAGAGGTCATAGCCCAAGCCCAGGTCCCTGAGCTTGGCTATGAGTATGGAGGGGACTATGGTATTGAATGCCGAGCTGTAGTCGATGAATAGCATTCTCACATAGTTCCCCTGCCTCTTGTCCAGGTGTGATGCTGCTGTGTGCAGCACATGGGATATGGCGTCCTCCGTGGACCTGTTGGGGCGGTATGCAAATTGCAGGGGGTCCATGTTGATGGGGAGGGAGGAGCAGATGTAGCCCTTTACTAGCTTCTCAAAGCACTTCATGGCTATGGAGGTGAGAGCTACAGGGCGGTAGTCGTTGAGGCAAGCAGGCTTGGATTTTTTGGGTACAGGGATAATAGTGGACTTCTTCAGGCAGGTGGGGATGACAGCCTGTTCTAAGGACAGGTTAAATATGTCAGTGAATACTGGGGCCAGTTGGTCGGCACAGACTTTTAGGACGCGGCCGGGGATGCCGTCTGGACCTGCTGCCTTCCTGATATTCACTTTTTTAAAGGTCCGCCTCACCTCATGCTCTGTTACCCTGAACACTGCGCCTCCATCAGCAGCCGACCCCCCCCCCCCCATTGCCGAGGCTTGTGAGCTGGTGTTGTTCTTCCATTCCTCAGTCAGTCAGTGGAGTGTGTCACAGAGGGAGGGGGAGGTTGTTCTCCATTATGTACCGACCCAACAAGCATCACTCAATAATATCAATGCGGAGCAGTACTACAGAGCACGCTGCACGGTTAGAACATCTGGGAGGCACACCTCTGTATGGACCCTTTGCACACATCAGTATGGACCCTTTGCACACATCTGTATGGACCCTCTGTGTACACCTCTGTACTACAGATCCTTTGTATACCTCTGACTATGAACCCTCTGCTCACCTCTGTGCAGACCCTCTGTATGTCTCTGTATGGAGTGGACCCTCTGTAAAACAGGCAAAAAATAAAAGTTAATGTTACTGCTATTGTAACTGAGGGGTACAATTCCCTGACTGTATTGTTAGATATGATACTTACTACCACTACCTCTTGTACTTTAGACTCTGGCCACCCAGTACTAGGCATAAATAATTATGGTAAACACTCCCACGTAGATGAAACGATCCAACACAAATGTACCAAGTCGAAAGTCTGCGTTTAATAATAATTAATACATAGCAAAAGGTATGTAGAGCAATCACTTAATTACATTTATGATTTGAAATAGGATGCACTTTTATGGCAAATGAGTATTCGTTGGTATATCAATAGAGAACGTCCAATCTCTGGTGGCGCAGGCGGTAAATATACAACCTGGAATATTTAAGGAATAATAGCAATGATACTTCAATGATTATAGAACTGGATACACTAGGGGGGAATTCCGGTCGCTTGTAAGACAACTGGAGAAGGGGGGGGGGGGTAGAGTCTGGCTGTATCCGTCTGGCCGAGGGTATCCTGGGAGAACCCACGGTTGTGCGGCTCGGTGCCTCAGCGATCCTCGATCCACAGATGAAAGCAGTTGGACTCTCTGTGGGCCGGCTTCCTTCGGTCCACGATGGAGAGACGTGAAGCGACCTCGTCGTGTAGAGCGTCTCCTCACCTGTCGTCCTCTCCGGGGGGGGGTTTCCAACACACGGCAGTGTTGGTCTTTATCCATAGAATAATCACTGTATACAAAGCATAATCCGTGCCTGGGAAGGCGGGCTGTCGTCGGTAGAATAATCCGGTATGCAGGTCCACTCGCTCGTCGGCTCTGGGGCTCCTCGGGTGCAGCCTCACATGGGGTCGGCCACCCTGGATAAGCAGCCAGTTCTCTGCCCGAAACGATGGGGTACTGACTACGATAGTATTCTCACCGCACGAAGCACTACATATGAATAGACTATTATTAGCTTAATAGAGTACGTCCAACTCGACGATATAGTGCCAAATATGACTATTCAAATATTAATATACACGATGTCTCAATACCGATGGTAGGCCGAACTTGGCCTTACTCCCACACGTGGCGTCGCGGGGAGGCTTTACGTCTGTCACTCTATTGGAGGGTAAGAAACTGGACTAAAAAGGAAGTCCTACTTTAGTAGCGCAGTATATATACGCACTATGAACAAATAGTACCGTTAGTGGTGCGGTAGCCAGATTCCTACGCGGAACTAGGACTTGTTCGTACATGTTGAGCGGTACGTTTGAACTGGGTCTGGGGGGTATGGCAGCCTGGCACCAAGGTCTCGACCAATAGTAGAATGGAGACTATTATGGGATGTTCAGTAGGCTAGAATGGATATTCAATGCATATTGTACAAGGAATATACAAGGGATATCAGGGAATATTAGAGAATATACAAATACAATTAAATATATATATATATATATATAAATAAATATATATATTCGGTTTAATCTGGCCCTTCACAACAGCTATGTAATACTGTTATAAATATTTTTTTCAGTTTCTGATTGTTAAATGTCCCCCAAGTTAAGGGGGAGGGGTGGGGGGGGGGGGTGGGGGGGACGACTTCAAACAGTTCATACAACTTATTTCAGTAAAACATAAGAATAAAGAGAGCAAGATAGAGAGAGCACAAGTACAGTATGAGGAGGTATACATATTTTCATAATTAATTATATGTCATTATTAAATCAATTAGATGCTTTGAAGGCACAACAATTGCATTTCCTATCAATATTAGGTTCGAAAATACACCCATTTTCGGTCTTCTATCCAAATACAGGCACAGATAATTTAGTTGGTTGAACAGATACAGATAATGAGATAATGTGTGTGACCAGGAGATACTTTTGGGTAGATTTCTTCTATATAATTCTATAGTTTGTTGGTTATTGACCACTGTGTCCATGTGTAGTGTCTAGGAGAAGTCCTCTGATGTGCATACAGAGGAACTTAAAGCTGCTGACCCTTTCAACCTCAGCCTCACCAATATAGATGTCTGCCCTCCTGCTGTCTTCTGTAGTCCACGGTAATCTCTTTAGTTTTACTGATAGCGATTGAGAGAGAGGTTGTTGTCCTGGCACCAGTTGGTCCTGCCCCTGAAGTTGAATATCCAGCTGCACGTGGAGGTCTCCAGTCCAAGATCAGCAAGCTTAGAGACACGTTTAGAGGGAATGATGAAGAGCATTCTCACATACGTGTTCCCTTTGTCCAGGTGAGTGAGTGCAGTGCTGGGAATGCTGGGACTGAATATTAGCTAGCAGAATGATGAGACTTAACAATAGCTAGCAGAATGATGGGACTGAATATTAGCTAGCAGAATGATGAGACTTAACAATAGCTAGCAGAATGCTGGGACTGAATATTAGCTAGCAGAATGATGAGACTTAACAATAGCTAGCAGAATGATGGGACTGAATATTAGCTAGCAGAATGATGAGACTTAACAATAGCTAGCAGAATGATGGGACTGAATATTAGCTAGCAGAATGATGAGACTTAACAATAGCTAGCAGAATGATGGGACTGAATATTAGCTAGCAGAATGATAGGACTGAATATTAGCTAGCAGATTGATGGGACTGAATATTAGCTAGCAGAATGATGGGACTGAATATTAGCTAGCAGAATGATGGGACTGAATATTAGCTAGCAGAATGATGGCACTGAATATTAGCTAGCAGAATGATGGGACTGAATATTAGCTAGCAGAATGATGGGACTGAATATTAGCTAGCAGAATGATGGGACTGAATATTAGCTAGCAGAATGATGGGACTGAATATTAGCTAGCAGAATGCTGGGACTGAATATTAGATAGCACCTTGTTGCCCATATGCACATGTCGAGAGTTAATTATATTGATTTGTTATATTGTTTACACTGCTTTTTTATTCTATTTTATTGTTACTTCTCCACTACTATAATTATGTCACCTGTACCATGTCTTATACTACCTGTACCTCCCCCCTCCCTCCCCCATATGCTGCTATGATGCCTGAATTTCCCCAAGGGGATCAATAAAGGAATATCTTATCTTATCTTAGCAGAATGCTGGGACTGAACATTAGCTAGCATAAGAGTATGTCATCTGCGGTATCAAAAGTCATCTGACGTTCCTAACTCCAAAATTGTTCGTCTATCATATGGAATAGGTACATCACCGTAAATGTGCGAAAAGAGACGGTAATAAAGAATGATAAAAAGTTAATCCACACAAGTTTGCTCGCCAGTGCTGCCTCCTCACGGCGCACCGGATATCAAAAAGTATGCTAGAACTTAACCCTCATTTGGATGTAAGAGCTCACATAAACACCATCCTGGGGCACAGGAAGAACACAATAATATTAATTCTTGAAATGGATGGCATTCCCCTGTAATTGCTGCACCCATAAGAGCTGTCTGCTGTCAGGTCTCGTAAGTGATTGGTCGACTGGTAAACCCTGACCATCATTAAGTCGGCTCTCAACATCCTTCTCCACACCCCCTCTGCTCATAAGGCATCTTCTCCTGGGCTCCGACGGCTCAGGGTCAATTAACCTGATCAATGAAGGACAAAGTAAAAGGGGATCAATAAGTTGAATATTCAGTCGTCCTTGTAAACAGGGATTAGTGTCTGTTAACATGTAAACCCACAGGGGGCGGGGCTTAGTCATAACCTAATGGCTCTTTTCGGATGTTACTTAAAGGAACACGCCAACTTTTTGGGAAATTCACTTATTTGCCATCTACCCTGGAGTTAGACAAGCAGATGCATACCCTTTTCTTCTCTGTGCGTGCATTAGGCTTAGGGAACAGCCGCACCGTTAGCCTAGCTTAGCGTGATTCACTGGAAGTAGGTGTGCCAGTGTAGCCTAGTTCCCAACAGTCACGAAAGACACTCCAAATACTACTCCAAAACGTTCCTGTAAACATATTGTACCACGTGGAGAAATAAAATAAAAACTGTGACATTTTCATTTTCTAAGCAGATATATAGCCTACTGTTACGTGTGGGGTCTGTATGTGCCTTGATCAGGCGTTCCCAGTGTGATGTGTTATGTCTAGCTGTAGTTCCCTGTCCTGGTTTTGTAGTCCTTATCGTTTTCCCTTCCAGGTGTACCCATTTGTAATCAACCCAGGTGTGTCTGGTCTCGTCATTCCCTCATGTATAAGTGTTCTGTCTTCCCCTGTGTCTGACGCTGATCCTGTCTGTGTAGTGTGTGTTATTGTCTGTCGTTACTTTAGTTTATTCTTCATTTCATTCACGGTAATTATTTCATTAAATATTTATTATAAAACTACTTTGACTGCCGTCTCCTCTGTGTTGCATTGACTCGACTGCGCCTAGGCAGCAGTGGTTCGGCAAAAAATAGGCCGACATTTGCACTGTAATGACTGAAAGGAACGAGTCGCTGAAGCAAATTGCTACCTGTGCAACCCAATGGAGAATAAAAACTCGGAACCACTATTTTGTGCTTGCGTTTGCCATATACGATATACTGCAAAATAAATGCCTTTTTTCGTTTTTTAAAGTTAGATTAAGACCTTGCAAGGGTAGACTTACTTAAAACTGCTGTATGATCCTCTTGACTTAATTGCTGCAGCGTTTGGAGCTGTCAAACAAGCACAACCACCAAACTTTCAGCAGGCCAACTGCGCTCAATGGGTCTCATTCCCGAATATTTTGTCTTGGAAGACTTATCTTGGAACCGACTGAGACAGAATCAATGACAAGTTCACTCTGAGTCCCCAACGTGCTGGGAATATGTCTTAAGTGGCTAAAACTATCTGAGCTGAGATATCTGCATTGGGGAATGGCACCAGTCTGAAACATGAACACGCATCCCTGTTCAGGTAATTTGCATACAAAACAACGCCTCCAGAGCTCCTTATAAGGCAACTAATGATGCAGCCATGTGAAAATGGACGCGGAAGCGCTTTGCGACCCATCGAAATTAGATTAGATTAATTGTATTGTCATATATAGTACAAGCTCAGTGCACCTGCCGCAGCGCGTGCGCACACACACACGCACATGCGCAGTACTGTATAGCCTATGCGCGTAATCAATGAACGCAGTATAGGCTTATTATTCCATTAATTACTTGTTTCATTAGGAGAGCAGCAAAGACACACTGCGCTGCCCGCCCCTGTAGATACTATATGCTCTGCCCTACGTACAGTATAAGTACAGTCTGTACTTATACTGTACGTAGGGCAGAGCATATATATAGTATCTACTAAATCCTAATGAAACAAGTAACTAGAATAATATAAGCCTACTGTTCATTCATTAGACACGTAGGCCATACTGGCGCACACAAGACTTGTTATGGAATATTAATGCAGTCTATTTCCACGCGATTAGCTTTAGTTCTTATTTATTTATTTATTTATCCACTGTCATTTGCAGTGTTGGTGTACTAGGCTACATAGTGTATTTCAATATCTGTTTTATTGATTAATGATACATTTGAAGGAATGCAGGTTTATAGCTATATCAAACAAAGGTCTGTCCCATTGTACCAATCAATGCATGTTTGTATGTAGACACATGTTGTGTGCATGTTGCGTGTGTGTGTGTATATCAATCATAAGTGTGCTCCTCAGCACTCTTAAATTCTGCTCTCAGCCACGGCCAAATCCGATCTCAGGAAAATTTGGGGAATCACGCTACTAGCGCTAATATATCAGAAATCTGCCTGAGAGGAAATTTTTTGTCGTAAATCCGTTCGGGAATGAGATCCAACGGCTCTTGTGCGAGCGTGAGCCCATTATAATTACGCTCCTGTTGGGTCGTTGGGTTGGTCAGAGTCATTAATGGCTTCAGTGGATAACCCCGATCACCTGCATTTAAGTGATATTTTAATTACAGATACCCCAGTAATAACATTACAATAGAATTAAATACAATTAGGCCTGAATGAGTCGTGCGTTCCTCCTGGCCACCGGCAACGACATGAAGCCAAATGCGCATTGCAGATTATCTGTACATTGACCGAGTGGAATCCCGTTCTATTCACATAACTGAATTTGTTTATTGATGGAGCTTTGACAGCTACATGGGTACAGTCTATTGCTCTGATGATGTTGGGTAACCTGGCGGTGTAAAACCCTCTCTTGACCTCGGCATGGTGTTATTATTGATATAATGGGTATTGTATGTAGTTGGGGGTTGGGGAAATTATGACATCCAACACTGCATGCATAATCCTGCTCATGGAGGGTTGGGAAATGCCTGATCCATCTCCAATCTCACGCTGGACCGTGCCGGTGGGGGACTTGAATGTGCATGGGGATGGCATTTGTGCGTTTTGTTCCACACTCCAATTTGGGTCCCAAATTGTGGTACAAATCAAGGAGAATGTGTCTCGGTAGCGGACTCTACTTATGTTCTCTCTGCAAATAGACTGCTATATCTCTGAAAACAGCTCCCAGCGGAGCGCACCCTGTGACAAGTCTTCCGATAACGCAAGATAAAACAGTCTGCATTCATTTGGAAAGACCTATTCCAAATGCTATTTATAGGGTTTGACAATAATTATACTAATGTCTCTATTTTACAATTAACTATAATTAATTATGAGTCATACCGAACACGTCAGTGTTTAAACTAATGCATGAAAGCTTATTCCGTCTGTTGCAGTTTTCCTATTCTACCGCTTGGTGCCATGTACGCACGGTCGGAGCTGTGCGTAGATGTACGCACAATCTCAAGCACATGTTCATGTTGATAAATCCCACACTTTGCTTAGAAATGATCGTACACACGGTTTACACACATATCTGTGCGTACGCAGCATTGATAAATGAGGGCCCTGGTCTCTTGTGTGTGCTTTGATGGATTTTGGTTGGTTTTCATCGTTGGGCTCCCTCGCTTCGCTGGTGTTTTGGGGTTTCCTTGCGTGGGGGGCTCGCTGCTGCTTCTGCTGTGTTCCGGGGTCGTCTCGGACCGTCCGTGGTGCTGCATGCCTTCTCATTTGACCGCTGTTGTGTCTGTCTGCTTGAGTGTTTGGAGTCGTGGCTCCTTTGGCGTGGCTGCAGGTCCTGGGGCGCGTGACCTGTAGTTTCATCCGTGGAGTTTGTGGGTAGGGGCATGGGATTCGCTGGTTTCCTCGTGGTGGTGAGGTCGCCGGAACCCGGGGAGATGGGGTGGCCTGCGGGGGTGGCATTCCCGTCGCTGTGCATGGCGGTGTGAGTGGTGCGCGGGCTGTTTCTGTTTTCCTTCGGTCATGACATGCTTTATCAGGGGGGGTGTCTTGGATGGGGATGTGGTGGGGATTGATGTGTGGGGTGTTTGGGGGACTGGCTCTTCCGTGGGGGTTCACATGCCTTCGAACAATACTGTACTTATTGTACTTATTTTATGCCTATTCTTATGTCTGCACGTTTACGTTGCACTACTTTTATACCTATTCTCATGTCCGCATTTTATACATTGTTTTTATTCTGTCAACTGTATGGTGATTTTATGCCTATGTTCATTTTATACGATTTGCTGTGGGGCACTTTGGGCTGCGGTCCATGTGTGAAAGGTGCTATATAGATAGAGTTATTAATATTTATCATTATTATATTGTAAAAAGATTTATGCATTGAAATGTCTAAGTCTCGACGACATTGAAAATGAGGGTGACCTCAATTGTCCTTTTCGAGAATAAATAAAGGTTTGAATTGAATTAATTGAATGAGTGTGTGTGTGTGTGTGGTTTGCAGGTCCAATGTCAAGCCTGTATCCTTCTCTGAAAGGACTCTTTGTCACATATTTTACCTTGCTGTCTGAATGAGACTGACCTCATTATTGAGTTACTTGAAATACATGTGACAAAGGGAGGTGTGTTGAAGAACAGCTTAGTATTATCTCAAGCTTAAGCTAATAATTGCATTGACTGGTGGTTTCCTGTCTGTTAATAGCATGTTAGTTGCCCCCTGTGTGACAGCTGGGTGTGTGTGGAACAGCTAATGGACTAATTACAGACACACACCTACAAGAGAACTGGAGCAGTGTAGATCAGAGTAACGGGGATAGGTCGGTGGAAGAAGCAATGTGGTTGTACATCAATTAAAACACATTCAGGCTGGAGTTCCCCAACTGGACAATGGCCAGGACATTTTATATATATAAAAAAAAAGGCAAAACACAAGACTTGTCAATGGCTCTCACTGTAACTCCTAACTAACTTATGGAACGTCCGGTCCGCTGTCCAGCTTAGCGGTTAAGACAACCACTTTACAGGGTGTGCTCCTTCCCAGCTTGGTCCATCTGAGGTGAGTTGATCCGGAAGTCTCCAGTGAGCTCTTTAGTCCACAGCAAAGACACCCCAACTGAGCCTAGCTATCCATTGTTCTTGAGGAGCAGGAGCTAATGAGCTTAAGTGGTGTAAGTTAAGCTAACAAGCTCAAGTGAAGGCAGCTGTTTGTCCACAGGCCAGCGTGGTCATAGACATGTATAGAGTGAGCGCGTCTGCAACATGCTGTTCCTCATGGCCAGATGATCTTCTTCTACAACGTGTGCAGGGGTAGTTCTTGTGTGTATACTGCCACCTAGAGGCTCTGATTTATTCTGTAACAAGGTTGCTGATCCCCATCACTCTTTCCGCTAAGTGGCAGTAATGCGGGAAGATTCTGTGTTTCGAACCGCCAATGAAACTGAGGGCGCTTTCACATAGTTTTGGTGGACTCTGTGCAGACTCTGTGCGGTTCGGGGGTGAAGTTGCAACATTGTTGCATTCTTCATTTGGTTCATCTGCATTCACATTGCAATTTGTCAAGCGCACTAAACTTTCTGAACAATGTCACACGGTCAAAAAGGGCGCTCGTCTATTGGACACAATAGAGTGGAAATGTGTGTGTGTGACTGTGAGCCCTAACGTGTGCGCGCGCGTGTGTGTGTGTGACTGCAAGCCCTGTCTGACTCCAGATCAGCGGAGGCGTCACAATTTTCAGTCGGTGGTAGGGTGACCAGGTGTCCCGCTTTTGGTTGTACTGTCCCACCATTTGACCGAATGTCCCACGTCCCGCATATTGAGAAAATGTCCCTCTTTTCGAAGCAAAAAAAAAAACATGGGTCTAAAAGCCCCTCCCTACAGTAAACGTAGCAACCCGCCTCTTGTCCACACACATTGCTCTGCTTGTGACGCTACCTCATATCGCAGATCTGATTGGTTAGGTAGTAATTTAGCGCTCTGCTTGTGAGAGTCGTGACTCACTTCCTATATTTGGTCCGCGTTTGGTCCGATGAAGCGAACCAAGACCTACGTTTTCAGGCGGACCAGAGTTTGCGTGTTTGGTCCGCACCAGAGTTCGACTGAGCATTCACACCACCCCAAAAAAAGCGGACTATCCGAGAAAACAAACTCTGGTCCGATAGTCCGGACCAAACAGCTCTGGTGTGAAAGCACCCTAAAATGAGGAAGAAGAAGTGTTGTTCTCTGAATAGTTTAGAATTGGCCTCTAATGGCACGGTAGCAGTGGCGAGTCCCGTTGTACTGTAGATAGGAAGTGTCTAGCTTCAATCTCTTTGGGAGCTGCCTATTGTCCTCCCAGTTGCCATTGGCTACAACCAGCAGGCTGGAATGTAGTGGTTCTCTATAACCTTAGTCTCTCAGCCACTCAGCCTATTCATTTCATATCCCTTTTCTGCCAAAGACTGCATCATTCTAAGTCAGAAAAATAAATAAAATGTTGAAAAGTCTTTGTCTCGAACTTGGTGTCAACCACATTTGGTCTTGGTCTTGCATGGTCTCATGTGGGTCCTGTCTTGGTTTAATCTGGGATCGGTTTTGTTTTGGTCTTGTATTGGTCTAATCTGGGTCTTGTCGTGGTCTTGTCTTGGTCTTCTTTTGGTCTTGAATGGGTCTTGGTCTTGTTTTAGTCTTGTCTGGGTCTTGTCTTTGTCTTGTATTGGTTTCATCTGTGTCATGGTCTTGTTTGGTCTTGTATTGGTATTATCTGTGTCTTGGACTTGTCTGGGTCTTGGTCTGGTCTTGGTCTGGTCTTGGTCTCGCCTGGGTCTTGGTCTGGTCTGGTCTTGGTCTGGTCTTGGTCTTGGTCTTGTCTTGTCTTGGTCTGGGTCTGGTCTTGGTCTCGTCTGGGTCTTGGTCTTGGTCTGGTCTGGGTCTTGTCTTGGTGTAGATACAGTGCCTAGTTGCTGTTCTCTCAGAGGCTCTCAGCAGCTTCTATTTATTACTGTGACTGTGTGCTGCTCACTGTTCTCTCTGGTTCACGCAGCATCGCATTATCTCTCCTTTTCATCAATCCAGAGAGTGACAGTGAACCTTGTTGTGTTATGGTTTGTAACCGACCCCAATCGCACAACACAAGACAGGTATAAGAGTAAGCCAAAACAGGGCAAATATTTATTATAGAACAAAAAGCGGCACAGTCCCTTTAAGGGAGAACACAAAAACACTAGAGTCAAGGAAATATGGATAATGCGGCACTGTGCCTTTAAGAGGCGAACAGGCTAAGGGACTAAGGCTAAGGGCCAGGGCTAAGGGCCAGGGCTAAGTGTCAGGGCCAGGACCAGGGGCACTGGAGAGGGGGACAGGGACAGAGGCCCGGAGAGGCGGGCTGGAGACAGGGACAGAGAACAGGGTTAAGGCCTTGGACAGGGCGAGGGCCAGAGCTGCTTACAGGGATGAGGACAGGGTTCCGACGGCGGAGGCCGGGCACGGGGACAGGGGCCCGACGGCGGAGGCCTGGCACGGGAACAGGGGCCTGACGGCGGAGGCCTGGCACGGGGACAGGGGCCCGACGGCGGAGGCCTGGCACGGGGACAGGGACCCGACGGCGAAGGCCTGGCACAGGGACAGGGGCCCGACGGCGGAGGCCTGGCACGGGGACAGGGGCCCGACAGCGGGGGCCTGGCACGGGGACAGGGGCCCGACAGCGGGGGCCGGGCACGGAGACAGGGGCCCGACAGCGGGGGCCGGGCACGGAGATCCTCCTCCTCCTCCTCGGATGCTGCAGACGGGCAGCGCAGAACAAAGGGGGTCCCAGGGGACCGGGATGGGAACACGCCGTCCTCCCGTGGAATACTAGGGAGCGACGACGAGCCTCACCCCAGGAACGAGGATCACGAAGAGACGCCTTCCTCCCGTGGAATCGGGAGCGATGGCGAGCCGCCTTGACGTCTGGAGTGGGAACACTGGAAACCTCCCGTAGAGAATTAGAGAGCGAAGACGGCGTCCCACTCCAGGCAAACGGCGACAGGTGGTGATGGCTGGGCCGTCGTCTCACGCCGGAGACGCGGCAGGTGATGGTGACGTACAGAATGGTAACGTACAGCACTCCATGAACACAGAACGACCCGACCAGGACTGGAAGGGAGGTCCAGGTATATAAAGCCCTCTGGGGCGCTAATCACAAACTATGACAGCTACGTGAAGGTAGTCCAAGGGTGGGGGCTGGTGAAGGAGAGTAGACAGGGAAAAATCTCGCAAGGGTGGGGGCTGGTGAAGGAGAGTAGACAGGGAAAAGCTCAGAGAACAGGCGAATCCTCACATATTGGTTCATGAATTCACAGGTTAAGGTTACAGTGAGTATTTGTTTGTGCTTGCTAAGAATATTACATTTACAACCCTGTCTATATGGCATTGTGTTTGGAAGAGTAGATTTACAGACACATTCTTTATTCGGAATAACCCCTTGAGATGTAGCATCTCGTTTTCGAGGGCTCCTAAAACACAGCTGACAGACAGAGCCCATCACACACACACACACACACACACACACACACACACACACACACACACACACACACACACACACACACACACACACACACACACACACACACACACACACACACACACACACATGCATACACACAGCAGAAGGCTTAGGCTGCGGTCCTTCTGATTGCAACAATAGAAATGGAATATTCAAAGTACATGCATATATGTACCTTTGTGATATTATATGATCTAATATTCTAATGCAGGGATCCTGTATCTCCAAAGGAAACAGGTCAGGAGTGGTTGTTGTCCAAGGGTGCTGTTATTCTTGACTTAAATTGTCATTTAGATTTGGGTTATTATCCCTGTAATGAAAACCTCGACATAAACTACACTTGTGAAAATCGATTCTGGTCGTTC
Organism: Notolepis coatsorum; assembly: GCF_963971535.1. Taxonomy (NCBI): domain Eukaryota; kingdom Metazoa; phylum Chordata; class Actinopteri; order Aulopiformes; family Paralepididae; genus Notolepis; species Notolepis coatsorum. Next base: position 89,085,074 of record NC_140178.1, on the reverse strand, counting down.
AATATCCAACCTAAAACCTTGCTGCGTGGTATAACTTATAGATTTTAGTGTCTCAATCTATATTTTCTTTGCAACTGAAAATCATTTAAACACAGCAGAAAGTTAGCGAACAAGGACACCTGGCTTAGCTCACGCATCCTGTTTCAACGCAGAGGTGGGATAGATCCAGTGTATGTGACTGACAGCTGAAATGCGACGCATCAATGCATCAATAATGGATTCTCTCGTTTGAAATGAATTAATTTATGTCGGAGAGCGACGCATTCATGCAATCAATGTGACCGCGGCTTTAGATCCAAGGCTGAGGCTCCAGGCGTGAAACATAAAAGCAAGCTGGGGTGTGTGTGTGCATCACAGTGTGTGTGTGTGTGTGTGTGTGTGTGTGTGTGTGTGTGTGTGTGTGTGTGTGTGTGTGTGCGTGTGTGCGTGCGTGCATGCGTGTGTGTGTGTGTGTGTGTGTGTGTGTGCGTGTGCGTGTTTCTCTCTCTCTACCCCTCACTCTTTCACACTCTCCCTCCCTCTTCTTTTCTCTCCCAGGGTGCAGGTTGTTCTGTTTTAAGAGCCAGGCTGTGCTTAGCGTGAGATCTGGCATCTCTCTCACACTACTCTCATTCAATGCACAGAAAGAGTCTATTACAATGTCCCTTATCTGTCTGTCCTCAGGGGGACAGCGGGGTAGAAGGACGGACAGGATGTCATTGGGGGACAGAAGGATGGACAGGATGTCTTTAGGGGACAGTAGGATAGAAGGATGGACAGGATGTCTTCAGAGGACAGTAGGATATAAGGATGGACAGGATGTCTTTAGGGGACAGTAGGATAGAAGAATGGACAGGATGTCTTTAGGGGACAGTAGGATAGAAGGATGGACAGGATGTCTTCAGAGGACAGTAGGATATAAGGATGGACAGGATGTCATTGGGGGACAGTAGGATAGAAGGATGGACAGGATGTCTTTAGAGGACAGCAGCAGGATAGAAGGACGGACAGGATGTCTTTAGAAGACAGCAGGATAGAACGACGGACATGATGTCTTTAGGGGGCAGTAGGATATAAGGATGGACAGGTGGACAGGTTGTCCAATACATCTAAGCACTTCTGCCAGTTATATAGCTCCACTGAATATATTTCATAATACAGTATATTGTATAGTATAGTTTATTGTTAATGTGCTGCTGTCTTTTCTCTTACCACTAAAATGAATGTGAATCTGTCAGTACCTGATCTCTCTATTTCTTCTTTTCTCTTTGTGTTTCTTCCAGAAGGATCTGCCCCTGCCCCGCAAGAACAGCAGGTAAGTCCTTCCTTCCTTTCCGCCTCCTTCCGCCACCGGGTCACACAGTGGTTGGAGCCCAGCCTCAAAACGGCCTAAGGTCCTGAGGTAGAAAAACGCCGCTTTTGAGTACCCGACTAGAAAAACAAAACAATGAACCTTCTTGAAAAACAAAAACCTACAGAGGTGTTCTATAGACTCACAGGAACCGTGTAAAAGTGTCCAAATAGAGAAGAAATAGCAAAATAGCTCCCCCCCAATAAAATCCCCCAGTTAAAGTCAAGAGGACAACACAAAAGACAAGACAGACAAGACATTTCCTCCTCCCCCTCCCACGAGACCGCCGGACTCCCCCGAACAAGCACCCCAACCCCGCTCAGCCGCACACGGTGGTCCTGACCTTCTCAGCTGCTGCGAACCACAGGTCAATCCCAGCCTGCCCCACCCCAATCACCTGCGCCGTGGATATCTCAAGATAAATCACATCCAACAGTGTTAGGGACCAGTTAATCACTGTGAGCTTCTCAGGCTCCTTCCATCTCAATGCTATTAGCTTCTTCGCTGCTGTGACGCCCGCTAGGACAACCCTTTTTTGTTGTACGGACGCGGGTAGTGTTGTTATATCGTTCAGGAGTAGCGTAACAGCTGTGAATGGGATAGTTAAGCCACACAGATCTGAAAGTTTGTCCGTTATTGACCTCCAGAAGCGGGCTACTGGTGGGCAATCCCAATACATATGCATATAAGTGCCAGTGGCCCTTTGAGAGCACAAAGTGCACCGAGAGTCGGTTACCAGTCCCATAGCAAATAGCTTCCTAGGTGTAAGATAGGTCCTATGAATATAATTAAAATTAATTTGCTGGTGATTGGGGTTGCGGGAAGACAATGCCACATTTGCCCAAACATCATCCCAGTCAAACTTGGGGTCCAACTCCGGGATATCCCCACGCCAGATTGTATCCAATGATACATTTTTATATGTGGATTGAATTAAGAGCGTATAAAAGTCTGAGACAAACCCTCTGGAGGTCGTCCTGTCCACTATGAGCCTGAGGAAGGGGTGTGGGTGCAAAGCTTGAGCCCACGGCACGCCATGCGCCCTCAGCGCTGACCTTAGTTGAAGGTAAAGAAAGAAGGACTCGCCGGGAAGATTATAAAATTATTTTAAGTCCTGAAACGCTCGAAGGCCGTTCTTATCATAAATATCCTCCAGAGTATGAACTCCCCTCCTTTGCCATTGAGGAATACTAACCGGCTTGTGCCCAACAAGTAGTTGCTGGTTATTAAAAATTGGAGAGTCCAGGTGCCATGAGCATTTAATCGCACACGACTTCTGTACATTACGCCATGTTTGGATCAAGTGAGTTATGATCGGTCCATACCTCAGTCGGCATTTTGAAATAGGGACAGTGGAGTACACTACATCCTGCAATCTTAGCGGTGAGACCGCCGCCACTTCTAAGGAGCGCCAAGATACAGCATCTACAGGGTCTAGCCAGCACATCAGAGGTCTCAGTGAAAAGGACCAGAAATAAAGCTTAAAATCAGGGATTGCGAGGCCCCCATCTTGTTTCCTACGTTGAGTGGTAGCTCTTTTGATTCTCTGGCGTTTGTTATTCCAGATAAACTTAGATACCATCGATTGTACCTTGCGCCAGTGGTCTATTGGAGGGGGCAGGGGGAGCATTGAGCTAACAAAATGTATCCTAGGCAGGACGTTCATTTTGATTATGGAAGCCCGGGCTTGTAAGGAGTTAGGAAGGGACGACCATCTGTCTAGATCCTGGCGTATTTTATCATAAGTACCCGTGAAGTTGTACTTAGTAGTTTGACTTAGCGTGGGGAATATCTCTATGCCTAAGTATTTAAAATGTTCCACTATGGGGATATCAGCTGGTAGTTGCACCGCCTTGGCCAGCTCATTAAGAGGTAGGCAGGCTGATTTGTTCCAGTTAATCTTAAAGCCTGACAATTTACCAAAGTCGTCGATTATTCCCAGTAATTTTGTGGCCGACTGGGAGGGGTCATCCATAAAAATCAGTAGGTCATCTGCATAGAGAGCAATTTTGTGTGGTGTATTATTGACCATTATGGGGACGATGTCCTCCGATTGCCTAATAAATTGGGCCAATGGTTCGAGGGAAAGCGCGAATAGTCCTGGGCTCAGAGGACAACCCTGTCTAGAAGATCTGGAGACTGGAAAAAGTGTGGAACAGTTTTTGCCTGTCAGTATCATTGCCGACGGCGAGGCATACAGGACTTTAATCATATGAATAAAATTCTTTCCAAGACCCATAACCTCAAGTACCTTCCACAGGTATGACCATTCTAGTCTGTCAAACGCCTTCATGGCATCCAAGGACAGAACTGTGGACGGAGCTGTATTGTCTTTACTGTTATCGACTACATGCAACAGCTTCCTAAGATTATCTGCAGCCAGGCGCCCCGGGATAAAACCAGTTTGATCGCAGTGTACCAATACCGTCATAAACCTCTGCAGGCGGCGGGCCAGCACTTTGGCAAACACTTTTAGATCGGCCCCGAGAAGACTCAAGGGCCTATAGCTACCACAATCATTGGGATCTTTATCCTTCTTGAGAAGTAAAGAAATCAATGTCATGTTGACATCTCTTGAGAACTCCCCTTGTTCGATAGTGTAATTGATCATATCGAGCATCAATGGACCCAATTGGTCCCAGAAAGCTAAATATACCTCGGGTGGAATCCCATCCCAGCCTGGTGCCTTACCCCTTTGCATTTCAGCAATCGTCTCCCTAAGTTCCATAAGAGTGATCGGTTTCCCCAGTTCCTTCGCCTCTTCCTCAGAAATGTGGGGTATCTCAAGCCCGCCAATGAACGATTCAAATTTAGAGTTATCGAAATTAACCTCTGAGCTATATAACTGTGAGTAAAACTCTTTAAAAGTGTCGTTGATCTTTTTCGAATCAGTAGTGACTGTTCCCTGTCGCGTCTTGATCGAAGGGATATCCGAGAAATGATTATTCAAGCGTATTTTCATTGCCAACAGATGGCTAGGCCTGGAACCGTGAAAGTAGTAATTTTGCCTTGTCCTATGTATCAAGAACTCAGACTGTTGTTTAAATATGGAGTTTATTTCTTTCTTGACTATCTTGTGTTGTGTGTTTAGTCGTTCATTATAGTTAGTTTGCAAAGATGCGTATAGGTCCGCGTATAATGTTTCCAGTCCTTCTAGTTTTTTTGACCGGAATTTATGCAAATTGGAGGCGAAAAGTGTGACATGACCCCTGATAAATCCCTTCAATGCGTTCCACAGGACCCTAGGGTCTTCGACTGTGCCGACATTGATCTGCAAGAATTCAACTAGTTTACTCCTGAACTCAGTACAGAAATCATCGTTCTTTAATAAGGTTGAGTTAAAACGGCATCTGGGAGCTCTCGTGGAGAGCCTGCCAAAGGTTGCCATAAGGAAAATCCCCTTGTGGTCCAAGAGAGCTAGGGGAACCAATGAGACGTCGAAACTATCAAACATATTAGGGGACGCGAATGCATAGTCTATTCGGGAGAAGGTTTTGTGTCTGGCTGACAGGTGAGAGTAATCCTTGAGGGTGGGATTGGATATGCGCCAGAGGTCTGCGAGCCCCGTGTCCTGGGCCCACATCCTGAGGGCCTTAGAGAACTGTTTTTGGTCGCTTGTTTCAGAGGACCCGGACCTATCCATCTCCGCATCCCAGCACGCATTAAAATCGCCACCCACAATGAGAGCATATCCAGTAAGTTCCAACATATTCTTTGTGATTGTATTATAGAACGCTGAATCAAATGTGTTAGGGGCATACAATGCTATTATTGCCATCTTCCTATGAGAAAACTCAACTTTTGCTATAGTAATCCTTCCCTCTGTGTCCGACCACACATCCAGGACTTTGATATCACGGTTACGTCTTGTAACTATAACGACTCCTTTTGTCTTATTGTCGGCTGAGGATGAGGAGATAACGTGATATTGTCGATTTGCTAGCCTTGATACATCACCCACCAATAAATGCGTCTCACTAAGGAGAGCAATGTCAATATTTCTTCTCTTCAATAACCAAAGGACACTGGCACGCTTGTGTGGGGCGTTAAGACCCCCTGCGTTCCAAATTAAAATATTCTATTTAGCCATGGTCGAATTTGTCTAAATGCGTGGAGAACATACCAGTGCAGCCAGGCTGAGGACAGAGGCGCTGATCCAGGCGGGCCCAGACGGTCAATCCCAAGAGTTCAGAGGAGGAACAATTACACACATATAGGACAACAGTACAGAAAACACAGAAAAATACCACCCCAGTTACAACCCCCCCTACTTCTACTCTATACCCTAACCCACCCATCCTAATATTAACCCTCCTATACCTACTCTCCAATCCTCTCCCTATGCTCCATCCACTAAGGATGGTCATCTTCCTATCGTTTCCCACTGGAATCATGGATCCAATAAGACGCTCTCCACTCCGACCCCCTCTCTAGATAAAACCCTGATTAAACCCCCCACTAGTCCAAGAAACAAAAATTTAAAATAAAAATAAAGTTATTGGTCAAGGTGCAAGCATTCCACAGTCCCTCTGGTCAGGCACAAATGCTGGAATGACAAAATCCTATATAAGAATAGAAGTAAACACCTTCATTAACCCGGGGGTAGTAATAAGCTATACCTGACACAACCTGTTATTATATATTGCATATATATATATAACCTTCAACGACCGGAGCCTAAGGCTCAAAAACAGCCAACCCCCGTCTAGACAAGGAAAACAACAGATCAACCGAAGGTGTTACTAGCGAAAACAAACGTGAGCCTTGGCCCTAATATGAGCCAACTATAAGGGAAAAATTAGCTATTATTATATAATAACTCAACGTCATCCCTGTAACCAACTACTTCTGAATCTGCATATCAACGTCGCAATGCTATAGCACAAATGGATAAAAGAACATTTTAAAAATTAAAGCATACCAGAAGATAGTCTAAGGCAGGACCCGATCACAGTTAAATTGTGCAAACAGATGTCATTTAAACAGCAACAATAAAAAAAAAAGTGAATGGTCAATGTAACTGAGGGGTACAATTCCCTGACTGTATTGATAAGTATGGTATCATTAAACCACTACCGATTGATGTACTTTAACTTCTGGCCATCCAGTACACGATATCTAAGTATGATGAACACTTTCCCACATATGAAATCAGGTCCACACAAATATAACAGGCGAAGGTTTAATATAGCAAAAGGTATATACAACATTCACTTAATTACATTTATGATTTGAATGCACTTGTAAGGCAAATGAGTATTCGTAGGCAAATCAACACTGAATGTCCAATCTCTGGTTACGCAGGAAGCAAGTATACAACCTGGTTCTTTAGGGAAACTATAGCGATGGTACTTAAGGATTATAGCGGGATACTAAAGGGGTCCTGCTGGTTGTAAGTCAGTAAGGGGGGGGGGGGGTTTGGAGAGCCGTCAGCTGCATCCCATCTGGCCAACGATTCCTGGGGAGAATTCAGGTACAGAAAACAGTGTCCGCAGGATCTTGATCCACAGATGAATACACTTGGGCCCTCTTGTAGACGGTAGCTGAAGGTCCACAACGAAGGAGAAGCGAGGCGGCCTCGGTCTGGGTTGAGCGCCGTCTCACCTGGGCTCCTCTCGGGGGTAATTCCAACACTCACTGGCGTTGGCTGTTATCCGCTCCACAAATCAAAGCACCCAAAGCAAATAGATATTCCATGCCGTATAGGCTCAGCAGTCGTCCGGGTAGGTAATCCAATGTGCAGGTCCACTCGTCCTCGCCCAGAACTCCTCGGATGAAAGCACCACGCGTGGTCTGCCCAGCCTGGTTAAGACTCTAGATAACGCGAGGAACGATGGGGGTGCTGCTCACTTTAGAACTTTAACCGAACGATGCACCATACATAATAGACTATTATTACTTAATAGAAATACGTCCCACTCGACGGTACAGTGCCAAACTATGACAATTCAGCTATGAATTTACACGAGGTCTCAATGCCTATTCTGGGGCCAAAATAGGCCATACTGCACCACACGTGGGTCGTGGGTGAGGCTTCACGTCTGTTACTAGGTTGGAGGGTAAAGGACTAATGGACTAAAAGAAAGTTCTACTTTACTTGCGCCCTATTTATATGCACGGTGAACAAATAGTACCATTCGTATTTCGGTAGCCGTATTCCTACGCGGAACCGGGGCTAGTTGGGACATGTTCGTCGGCACTATTGAACTTGACTCAAGGGGCCTGTCTGCTGGCGCCAGGTTCTTGTCCAATGAGAGAATGAACTATTATGGGCTGTAGTAGACTAAAGGGATATTCAGTGTATATGTACAAAGAATATACAAGGGATATCAAACGATATACAAATACTATTAAATATATATCCATAAATAAATATATATATTCGGTTTAATCTGATCCTTCACAACAGCCGCCCCCTAATTAGTCCCACCTAATTAGCTAAGCAGAGACAGATTAACCGCACTGTCTACCACTCAAGGTCCGCTGTAAGGGTCAGTCAACTCACAAAGTCATGGGGTCATGGTCGTCATCGATAGTGTCTGGGAGTCTTGGCAGTTCTATTAGCCTCGCCACGGGTCGTGTGTAAGTTCGCCCTTGGACGAGCACTTCAGCTGCTCGGACCTTGCCATCGGCACCGGTGATCACTTTGCTTACGCGGCCAGCCGGCCACATAGCTCTGGGTAGTGACTGGTCGATAATCATGACGACTGTTCCTTCTGTCAAATTGTCTCTCTCTTTTACCCACTTCTGGCGGGTCTGTAGAGACGGTAGATAGTGGAGTAGGAAGCTATTCCAAAACTTGTCAGCCAGTACTTGACTGTACCTCCACATTCTTCGGCCGTTCGCTTCTTCAGGCCTGTACATTGTCTGGGGTAGCGCGGGGTCCAGCCGCCCCATCAAGAGTGTGTTGGGGGTAACTGGGTCGACATCTGCTACATCACTTGAGACGTAACCGAGGGGCTTGGAGTTCAATACTCCCTCGATCTCCGTGAGGACTGTCATTAGGACTTCTTCCGCCACAGTCTGGGCCCCAAGCACGGCGTACAGGGCTGTCTTTATAGAACGTACTTCTCGTTCCCAGGTTCCACCGAAGTGGGGTGCGTTCGGGGGATTAAACTGGAAGTCAATCTGGGATGGAGCGAGGTGGGTCTTAAGTTCTGGGCCCATAGCTTGGAAGCTCTCTCTCAGCTCTCTTTCTCCGCCTTTGAAGTTTGTCCCGTGATCAGACAACAATGTAGACGGTTTTCCTTTCCGCGATGTGAATCTTCGGAAGGCCATAAGGAATGAGTCTGTGCTCATGGTTGGAAGGAGTTCGATATGTATCGCTCTGGTGGTCATGCATTTGAATACAATACCCCACCGCTTCTCGGTTCCTCTTCCTTTCTTTATATACAACGGGCCAAAACAGTCAATGCCTGTGGAGTGAAAGGGCTTGTCGCCGAGTCGGAGGCGACAGGGAGGTAGGTCAGCCATCCGGGGTATGCTGGGCTGCGCGCGCCACTTTCGGCAGTCTAGACAGGTTCGCTGGAAGCGTCGCACTGCTTCTCTCCCTTGAAGTATCCAATAGCGACGTCTGATCTCCGCGAAGACTCTCTCTGCGCCTGCGTGGTGCACATCCTCGTCGTATTTCTTTATGATCAGCTCTGTGACCTTGTGTCGGCTGTTCAAGACTATCGGGTACTTAACGTCATCCGGTAGGTCGGGGGCTCTCCGCAGACGACCACCCACTCTGATGAGATTATGGGCGTCACTCTCGGGTGCCAGGTGGAGCAGTCTGCTGTCTGATGGGACGGGCTTTCCTCCCTGTAGACAGTCTAGCTCATCGGGGAACGAGTCTCTCTGGGCTCGTTGTAGTAGAAGAAGTTCTGCTTCTTCGTAGTCAGCTGCTGAAATGTCAGTGGTGGGCTGAATCTCTGGGTGGTGCCACAGGAATGTCTTTAGCTGCGCACTCTGTAGGGTGAGGCAATCATCTATGTTGGGGTCTGTGGAGGCGACTGTGCTCAATCCACAGAACATAGGTTTCTTGTTTTCAGCCTCCTCTTTACTCGCTTCCCGTGGGGTGGGCGTAGGCCACTCTTCTTCCGGGAGCTTGAGGAACTCTGGTCCGTCACTGTAGATGTTGTGACGGGTGAGGTCATCTAGGGACATTCCCCGGGTGATGACGTCAGCTGGGTTGTGTTTGGTGTCCACATACCGCCAGCTTGCTGCTTCTGTTAACTCTTGAATCTCTGTGACTCTGACTCCCACGAAGACCTTGTATCTGCATGAATCAGACTTGATCCATGTGAGTACTGTCGTAGATTCTGACCACAAGATTGTTCTTTGCACCGGGATGGTGAGTTCACGTTGGATTAACGTGGCTAGATGCGCTCCTGCTAGGGCTGCGCAGAGCTCTAGACGCGGGATAGATTGTTGCTTTCGTGGGGCTATTCTTGAGCGAGCCAGGATGAAAGCGGTGTGTATCTCTCCTCCCTTCTCTTGGGCACGCAAGTAGGCCACAGATCCATAGGCTACTTCGGAGGCGTCGCTGAAGACGTGTAGATCCATCTTGCATGTCTCTGGCCTCACTGTGGGTGGGAAGTAGCTGCGGCGTATGTTGACGCCTGGGAGTGAGCAGAGTTCCGTCTCCCACTCTCTCCATGTGGAGGCAAGGTGTGCGGGTATTGGGTCGTCCCAGCCCTGGTCCTTGTCCCATAGTGCTCGTACAATCATCTTTGCCCTGGTGGTGTAAGGTAGAATACATCCCAACGGGTCATATTGTCTGGCGAGTGTTCTGTACACACTCCGTCTGGTGGTCGGTATCGCCGTCGACCTTCCCTGCTCCGTGGTCAGGGGTTTGTGTCTATAGTGGAGCGAGTCTGTTTTGAAGCGCCAGACTAGTCCTAGTGTCATTTCTTGGGCTTCTCCTGGGATGGTCGTCATCCAGGTCTTGCTACTGGCTGCCTTGTCCGCGGGGGAGAGGCTGCGCAATACTTGCGGGTCGCTGCTGGCCCACTGCCTGAGATCAAAGCCGCCTTTGATCAGGGAGGCGCGTAGCTTGAGTAGGAGAACCTCGGCTTCTTCTTGGGTCGAAACGCTTTGTAAACAGTTGTCCACGTAGAAACTGTTCTTCACACTGTGTCGGACCTCTTCATCTGCTGCTGGGTCCTCTGCGACGTGTTTCTGCAGTGCAAATGTAGCACAGCACGGGCTGCATGTGGTTCCGAAGGGGAGGACTTCCCATTGGTAGATGGCTGGGTGCTCATCTCCGATCCTCTCTCTCCATAGGAACCGCAGTAGGGGCTTATCCTCCTCCACTAGTCTCACCTGCAGGAACATCCCTTTGATATCCCCGCTGATAGCCACCTTGTCCTGGCGGAAGCGTAGTAGCACGCCTAGTAGAGAGGGGCCGAGTGTGGGGCCGGGCAAGAGCTCTTTATTCAGATTCTGGGATCCGATCTGGTAGCTGCAGTTAAACACAATGCGATCCTTGCCGTTGTGGTGGACCTTGTGGTGCGGCACGTACCATGATTCGGTCGTCTGATCGGCCTCTTTAATGTCAATCTTCATTACGTGTCTCGCTGTGATTAGCTTCTCAATCTCAGCGCGGTACACACTCTCTTGAGCGGGGTCTTTGGCTAGGCGCCGCTCTGTGTTCAATAGATACCGCTCCGTAGCTTCTTTCGTGGCGTGAAAGGTGGGCATTCCCTCTCGCCTCAGGAGTGGAGTTGCGTATCTCATCACTCCGCCGACTGTGACTCTCTTTGTCCCTTGCTCGAGGAGGTTTATGGCGTAAATGTCTTCTTTAGAACGAATGTCTTTCTTTTCGTTCTTAAAGGGCATTGTCTCTAGTGTCCATAGCCTCTCGACATGCTGCAGGAGAGTGGTGTCTTCTTCTGTCACTCTGGAGTGGAGGCAGCTAGTGGCTGCTGTTCGGTTGAGAGATTTAGCGAGGGGGCCTTGTAATGTCCATCCTAGGCGGGTCTCGACTGCTGCAGGACAGCCTCTGGGTCCTGTATGGACCCGGTCTATCGGGACTATGAGGTCTGCATGGTCGGAGCCTATCAGCAGGGTCGGGGTGGCGCCGTCTATGAGCGGGATAGGTAGTTGACGCAGGTGCACATATTTATCCATCAGCTTGGCGATGGGGTAGGTGTACTGTGATAGTCCTATTTCTTGGCTGGTGAAAGCATTTGTAATCCTATACCGTCTCTCTGGCTGCCCGCTTGCTGCGATAGTGAAGGAGACATTCTCGCCTTTTATCGTCTTTAAATCTCTTCTTATTGTCCGAATCGTCATCTGGTTCTCGCTCCCCCGCAGTCCCAGCTGGGCCGCAGCAGATGCGAGGAGAAGGGTCTTCTCTGACCCGTCATCAAGGACGGCGTAAGTGTCCATGACTTTATCTTGGTGGCTCAATGTTACACGGACTACCTTTAAGAGCACCTGGGCGCCGCTGCTGCTGGCGGGGTCAATGTACATGACACACTGCACCTCTTCTTTAGGCGGCACTCGGCTGCCATGTGACTGCGCGCACATCGGTAACAGCGCCTGTTGGACTTTATCCATTGACTCACTTCTTCTGCATTCATCTTCTTGAACAGGTCACATTGTGACAGCCAGTGTTCCTTCTCGCAGTACGGGCACACCATCTTCCACTTCTCTTTTCTCGAGGGGGTACTGTGGTTCTTACTGCTCGGTACTGATTCTGATTGGTGCATGACAGTCACTGATCTTCTTCCATCGTTTACTCTCCTAGGTCCCTCTCTGGAGCTTGGTGTGCTCCGCACGAATGTATCCAAGCGTAGGCTGCTGACTTCTCTCGTCAGGAAGTCGGCTAAATCGAGGAGGGATGGTTCGGGACCGTTAGGATCACGGTGGTCTCTTTGCCGCCTAAAGCGCTCTTGTCTGGCGGGCGGCAGCTTCTCTAAAATCCTCTCGACGTTAGAGTTGGCGTATAGCTCGTGCATACCCTTTTCTCGTTGCGCTCCCAGCATCCCTACCAGGGACTGCACTTTTATAGACAGGTCGTCTAGTGAGCGATTGTCTGTTGCTGGGGGTAGGCGGTCAATATGCCTTATCTCTTGGATTACGTAATCCCATATACGTCCATATCTCTGGTCCAGCGCTGCTAGAGCCGCGGTGTATGGGGTCGTAGAAGTGGCATAGGCTAGCGCTATATTGTGCGCTCGGGGTACTTTCAGGTGCTTCAGTAATATTGCATACTTGTGGCGTTCGTCAACGACATCCACCATCATTGTCTCTAAGCACATCCGGAGCTCCGTGTACTGTGCTCGATTCTCATGGGTGAAGTCTGGAAACGTCGGTGTGCCAATGTATGACGCCGTGGATGGCTGGCACATCGGTGAGCGTTGGGAGAGAGGCCTCCTAGGCGAGTCTCCTCTTGCGCCTCTCTGTGGGCTGGTACCGGCAGGGTACCATGGCCCGCTGGTCCAGGTGCTGTTCCTCGGGGCTGGTCGTGCGTCATGCTCACCCGTGAATAGAGTCGGGGGTCTGTAGCGCAGCGCCGCGGGGGTATAGCCTGGGCTGTACTGGACCTCCTGGTCCGGTGGAGTACTGTGCTGTCGTCGGGCTTGGTTCTCCTCCTCTCCCTCTTCTTCTTCTGTCAGGTCCTCTAGATCCTGTAGTCGTTTATTTAGCCTCTCCGCAGTGTATGCTGCTCCTTCCTTGTAGCTGGGTCTCGCTTGGACCGGTCGGGGAAGGGGGTCTGCGGGGGGTATAGGCTCTCTCTGGTGGTCAAGTTCAGGGTCGCTTGGTCGGTTAGGGGATGCTGCCCTTGACTGTTGTCTCGACGAGGCCCTTGAACCCCTGGCGGAGGGAGAGGGTGTTGCCCTGGTGATCAGCTGCTCCATTAGCTGCGCTTGTAGTCTGTCGCGCTCGGCTTGTAGTCTGTCGCGCTCGGCTTCGCGCTGGATGAGAGCGATGTCGCGCTCTGCTTCTCTTTGGGCACCGTCAGCGGCGCGCTGGGTGTCGGACCGGTCTCTTGCCATATTCTCTTCCGTCTGAAGGCGTCTCATCTCCAGGCGTATGTGCTCTTCTTCGCTCCGTTGCTGTGTTTGGAGTCGATCGCGTTCACCCTGAAGTCGATCGCGTTCACCCTGGAGTCGATCGCGTTCGGTAGAGGCTGTCAGGCTGACGAGGAACGCCTGTGACAGCATCCTCTCCGCCTCGCTGGGGGAAGACGCTTGTAGAGGTGAGCCGCTCCTGGCTGTCCTCGTTGGGGAGTCCTGGAGCTCTATCTCCTCGGCGCTCTCCTCATCTTGTTCCGTGCAGGGTTCCACCTCTGGAGGGTTGTCTTCCTCCCGGAGCTGGTCGGGGACTACTTCTTCGGTATTGGCGGGGGGTAAAGGCATGTCTGTTCCCTCCTGGTCCCCACCGTGAGCTTGGTCAGTTACATTAGAACCCACTAGGGCCTCTGTGGTCGGGGTAACCTGGTCGTTAAGGTCAGACATAATTTTACTTTCTACTTTTACCGCGTTTACCGTCTGTAGAAGGCTAGGTAGTTGACTGACAGCGTAATCCTCTAAATACTGAGGTGTCTGTCGTCTGCGCCGCGGGCGTTCTACGTTAGGAGGACCGTTTCGTGGAGTGTTCATCATAGGCCATTTCAATATTAATAACACTATATTAATATTACACTAGTTACCCTCCGGCTCGAAGGACCAATTGTAACTGAGGGGTACAATTCCCTGACTGTATTGATAAGTATGGTATCATTAAACCACTACCGATTGATGTACTTTAACTTCTGGCCATCCAGTACACGATATCTAAGTATGATGAACACTTTCCCACATATGAAATCAGGTCCACACAAATATAACAGGCGAAGGTTTAATATAGCAAAAGGTATATACAACATTCACTTAATTACATTTATGATTTGAATGCACTTGTAAGGCAAATGAGTATTCGTAGGCAAATCAACACTGAATGTCCAATCTCTGGTTACGCAGGAAGCAAGTATACAACCTGGTTCTTTAGGGAAACTATAGCGATGGTACTTAAGGATTATAGCGGGATACTAAAGGGGTCCTGCTGGTTGTAAGTCAGTAAGGGGGGGGGGGGGGTTTGGAGAGCCGTCAGCTGCATCCCATCTGGCCAACGATTCCTGGGGAGAATTCAGGTACAGAAAACAGTGCCCGCAGGATCTTGATCCACAGATGAATACACTTGGGCCCTCTTGTAGACGGTAGCTGTAGGTCCACAACGAAGGAGAAGCGAGGCGGCCTCGGTCTGGGTTGAGCGCCGTCTCACCTGGGCTCCTCTCGGGGGTAATTCCAACACTCACTGGCGTTGGCTGTTATCCGCTCCACAAATCAAAGCACCCAAAGCAAATAGATATTCCATGCCGTATAGGCTCAGCAGTCGTCCGGGTAGGTAATCCAATGTGCAGGTCCACTCGTCCTCGCCCAGAACTCCTCGGATGAAAGCACCACGCGTGGTCTGCCCAGCCTGGTTAAGACTCTAGATAACGCGAGGAACGATGGGGGTGCTGCTCACTTTAGAACTTTAACCGAACGATGCACCATACATAATAGACTATTATTACTTAATAGAAATACGTCCCACTCGACGATACAGTGCCAAACTATGACAATTCAGCTATGAATTTACACGAGGTCTCAATGCCTATTCTGGGGCCAAAATAGGCCATACTGCACCACACGTGGGTCGTGGGTGAGGCTTCACGTCTGTTACTAGGTTGGAGGGTAAAGGACTAATGGACTAAAAGAAAGTTCTACTTTACTTGCGCCCTATTTATATGCACGGTGAACAAATAGTACCATTCGTATTTCGGTAGCCGTATTCCTACGCGGAACCGGGGCTAGTTGGGACATGTTCGTCGGCACTATTGAACTTGACTCAAGGGGCCTGTCTGCTGGCGCCAGGTTCTTGTCCAATGAGAGAATTAACTATTATGGGCTGTAGTAGACTAAAGGGATATTCAGTGTATATGTACAACAGTGGAGGTTATTGCATGACTACTAGTGAGGCAGTGCTTCACTAGTATACATACTCGTAGACCAGGCCCATTGCAAGTTGCTGTACTCTGTCGTCTACTCTAAGCCATCCTAGGTTGTCAAAATAGGCAGGGGTGAGGTGGGTTTTAGGAGTAAGGTCAAGCAGTAGTCTAACCAGTTTGTTTTGTGATGTTTGTAATCTTGTTTTTAGTGCCTTTGAGGTGCTTTGGTACCATCTTCAAGGTATTCTTGTTTACCAGAGAGGAGATCCGGTACACAAATCTAGTTTGTTGGTTGACTTAGTTTTATTACATTGGATCCCATTTTGTCACAGGAAAGATTTTCCTCTAGGACGGAACCCAGGTAGGTAATTTCATCTTTCCTTTTCCTTGTCACCTTCACCTAATATGTTTTGATCTGGTCAGGTGTGCTGTCGCCTAATATTTTTTTATCTGGTCAGGTGCGCTGTCACCTAATATGTTTTGATCTGGTCAGGTGTGCTGTCACCTAATATTTTTTTATCTGGTCAGGTGTGCTGTCACCTAATATGTTTTGATCTGGTCAGGTGCGCTGTCACCTAATATGTTTTGATCTGTGTCTGGTTAGGTGTGCCATCACGCGTCACCTAATTATGTTTTCATCTGTCTGGTCAGGTGTGCCGTCACCGAATATGTAATTTTTTGCATCTGTGTCTGGTCAGGTGCGCCGTCACTGAATATGTAATTGTTTGCATCTGTGTCTGGTCAGGTGCGCCGTCACCTAATGTTAATATGTTTTCATCTGTGTCCACTGACCACTGACACACACAGTGGGGGATGTTTTAAAAATATATTTTTTGCTTCACCAAAAAATTTGGTCAGCAGCCGCCACTGATGTACAAAGAATATACAAGGGATATCAAACGATATACAAATACTATTAAATATATATCCATAAATAAATATATATATTCGGTTTAATCTGATCCTTCACAACAGTCAAGGTGCAAGCATTTCACCGTCCCTCTGGTCAGGCACAAAGGCTGGAATGACAAAATCCTATATAAGAATAGAAGTAAACACCTTCATTAACCCGGGGGTAGTAATAAGCTATACCTGACACAACCTGTTATTATTATATATTACATATATATACATAACCGACCTTCAACGACCGGAGCCTAAGGCTCAAAAACAGCCAAACCCCGTCTAGGCAAGGAAAACAAGACCTAGAAACACAACAAAACAGATCAACCAAAGGTGTTACTAGCGAAAACAAACGTGAGCCTTGGCCCTAATATGAGCCAACTATAAGGGAAAAATTTGCTATTATTATATAATAACTCAACGCCATCCCTGTAACCAACTACTTCTGAATCTGCGTATCAACGTCGCAATGCTATAGCACAAATGGACAAAAAAAAAAAAAAGCATACCAGAAGATAGTTAAGGCAGGACCCAATCACAGTTAAATTGTGCAAACATATGTCACTTAAACAGCAACAACAGCCAAAATACGTAAACATTAACGGGTCCCGAATGACTCGGTGCGGGCGATAGACATAGCATGCTAGTTAGCCCGAGGCTAGCGCGTAAGCTAGTGATTAATCCAGCCAGCTCGCTAGCTTTCATAGAGGCAACACACACGTACGACCATGAGGTCAGCATTAACAAGTAACAGAAGTCATTGGGATGCCCCGCTAGTTTGGATGGGCAATGGCCAGTTAGCCTGTTTGGGCATGACAATAAACATTTGTGAGTAGTCCGCCCTATCAATGTATTTAGGCCCACATCGCCACGTCACTCACCCGACACAGTTATCAAGCTACGGTCTCGGCTACCCCCCCGAGATACTCCTCCGCTTTAGCCAACGACCAAAATGATCAACGATCATCGCCCTTACACAGCACAGATAATCTTGCGGGGAAGAATAGCGTAGGCCTCAGGCCCAATTTCCATAGCCTGGCCATGACCACTTTGTATTCGCCTCTCTGTGCTTGAACCTCCGGCGTAAAGTCTTTGAAAATGGCCACTTTGTGATCGCCGAGACCGAGTTCACCCCTCCTGGCACGGGCCGACCGCATGATGAGCTCCCTCTGATGTAGCCTGTTTAGCTTAACAATGATGGGCCTCGGCTCCTTGTTCACTCCTGGACTGGTCTTGCCCGCTCTGTAGGCCGACTCGCACATGGGTGGGCTGGGGAGGACATCCTCCCCCAGTATCTTTTGCAACAACTCCGGCATGGTCTCCGAGAGACGACCTCCCTCACTGCCCTCCGGGACACCAACGATCCTGATGTTGTAACGTCTCTCCCGGGACTGCATTTATACAATTACCGTCTGTAGTTTGGCAACGTCAGCCTGCCTAGCCAGCAGGGAGCTCTCCAGACAACGCCAGCCTCTCGCCCTGTGTGGTAGTGAAAGGTTAACCTTCTGTAGTGTGGTAGTGAAAGGGTTAATCTCTCTCTTGCTTGTTCTTGTAGCTTTTCAACCCCCTCTCTATATTGCTCTTTTCTTAATCCCTCCTCTCTCTCTCTCTCTCTCTCTCTCTCTCTCTCTCTCTCTCTCTCTCTCTCTCTCTCTCTCTCTCTCTCTCTCTCTCTCTCTCTCTCTCTGTCTTATTATCACTATTTATTTCTATCTGTTTCTCTCAATGTGTATCTCTCTCTCTTCTTCTTAATCTCTCTTTCTTGTTCTTACCCCTGTAGCGTTTCAATAATTTTATATTTTTTTTAGTAATCCATCCTCTATCTCTCTCTTTCTCTCTCTTTCTCTCTCTCTCTGTGTCTTATTCTCTCTACCAGTTCCTCCCTCTCTCTATCTCTCAAAGATTCTCTCAGTCACTATATCAAAGTGTCTCTCTCTTTCTCCCATTCCCTCTACAGTATGTCTCTCAGGGTTGTGTTGTACAGCAGAGACTGATAAAGATGTTGATCAAGTTCATGAGGCTGTTCTCAGGCTATTCTCGGTCCTGGCTCCACAGTGGTGGAATGAACTCCACACCACAGTCAGGGCAGCTGAAACCCGGCCAATTTCCTGCTGTTGACTAAAAACACACCTCTTCAAACAATATCTGAAATATAATAATATCTGAAGAAGAAAAAAAATATGAAAGAAATAATAATAATAAAGAATATTTACTAACTCTAACCTTTTCACTATTGTGTACCCTAATACTATTCTACTATTCTACCTATTCTATCTTGCTAATGTGTCTATACTACTATGCACTCGATATTATTAATCAAAGTTGACTATACAAATCCTTAGTCAGGGACAGGCCCAGTGTGTGTGGATGGATGTGTATGTGCTTGTTTCTGTGTGTATCAGTGGCTCAGTAGGTAGAGCGGGCGTCAGGAAGGTGATCTGAAGGTTCCCTGTTTCTGGCTCCTCCTGGCAGCGTGTCTAAGTGTCCTCGAGCAAAGACCCTTGACCCCTAACTGCTCCCGACGAGCAGGCTGTTGGCACCTCGCATGGCTGCCTCCAGCGTCACTGTGTGA